>NC_069499.1:1027468036-1027768036 GCF_027579735.1 Bombina bombina
TTTGCATAAAAATCAAAAGAGAGAGAACAGCACTCCATGAGATAGAACAGAAGCTGGAATAACTTCCATGCATGTTCATTTTTATTGTATTCCTCAGGGTGCCAGTTCTTTTTGCACACTATGCCCCTTCACAGAGAAAAAATATCCTGAAGCATATCAGTCTGACCCTGCCCAATAACAGTCCAGCACCGAAATACCAGGCAATTCCTCTCTGAACAAGGGAAGCAACAACCCCAGACGATCGTTTCGTAATTCTTTTATTAGAAAAATAATCATATATGCATATATACAAAATAAAATCATAATAACAAATGCAAACAAAATATCTCTTGTTACAAAACTTAAATATTGACCCAAGTTTTTGTCATCAGAAAAAAATCAAAATGCAAACATTAAACTTAAATAATCACACAAAATAAAATAACATATTTCAAATACAGACAAAAACAAACTGGAGGAAAAAAAAAAAAAACCCTAAATAATCCAATCCTTCCACTTCTTTGTCTTCCAGATGCCTTCAGAATCTAATTCCACATATCGCCTCCTATCGAAAGAAAAATACAAAAACAACTTCCCACGGATCATACCCACACAATTACCTACAGTAACTACCTCTTTCTTAAAAATCAAAATATTACGCACATCCCACAACACCTCCTTCACACAACATGCCAACAACCATATCAATCTTGCTTTCTCCTTTTCCACACCACTTCCACACAAACCATACATCATCATATTAAAAGTAAAAACTACACTCCAGTCAGACCCTTAATCATCCTTTTCAAACTTCTCCAAACATCCCTAGCATACTCACAATTCCAAAACAAATGAATAACACTCTCGCTTTGATAACAACCATCTCTAGGACACACTTCTGAAGCCAGTAAACGACGCATTCTCTGAAAATCCCTTGTTGGCAAACACTTATGCACACTCATCCAACTAATATCTTTCTGCCTATTCATCAAATACTTATTACACACATTTTTCCATACCAACACACATTCATTTTCATTCAAACCCCAATCAACTCAAGACCTTCCATCTTCTCCAACATTTTCAAAACCATTCTGTTTGCACACCACATCTCCCTACTAATATTCTCCAAACCATATTTTTTAATCCAACATTCCACACTTACATAAAACCATGGAACATCAAAACATACCGGTTTCTTTCTATCAATCTCAAATAAACCATATCGTCTTAAAACATTTCCACAAGCATACTTTACCATACAACCAGCCATGCTATCCTTACCACTCAGAACCACACACCTACTAACATATTTCACAACCAAAAATCTCTCCACATTTGGAAAACCCTTACCACCAACATTCTTACTCTTAACAACAACATCTCTTTTCAAACGCTCCATACCAGAACTCCAGAAAAAAGAAAACAACACTCTCAAAATTCTCCGAAAAATCCTCTCAGGTGACGGAAAAACTAAAGCCAAATATAACATAATAGGGATCAAAACCGATTTAATAACTAACATTTTTCCTTCCAAAGATAAAGTCCTTAAAGACCAAAACTGAAGTTTTCTACTCACTTTATCAAAAACATTCTCCCAACTTTCCAAGCATTTCAAATCCACATCAAATGTCACACCCAACACCTCAATTACACCTTCCGTCACAGGCCATCCACAGGAATCAATCTCCCTATCATTACCAAAAACTTTAACTTTACACTTATTCCAATTAACTTTGAAACCACTTGCCATACAAAAACATTAAACTAAAGTTTTCACCCTCCTCAAACCAGCCTGAGTCTCACATACCACACTCACATCATCCATATACCCAATCACTTTTAAACACCTTCCATTACTACCAGGAACACTCACACCTCTAACTAATTTATCCTTCCTCAAACTAGTTAACAATGACTCAATGACACATAAAAATAACACAGGAGACAAAGGACATCCTTGACGCACTCCAGATTTAACACAAAATTCCTCAGTCAAAAAACCATTAACCTGAACTTGACTCACAATATCACAATACAAACATTTAAACCATCCAATAATCTTACCAGAAAAACCTAAATGTTCTAAAACATGAAACATAAAATCATGCACTACCCTATCATACGCTTTTTCAAAATCCACAATAGCAACAGCAACAGACCTCATCCTCTCCGTCACATACCACAGTACACTGCGTAGTAACAACAAACTTTCAGAAATCTTATGCCCAGGAACAGTACACACATGGGGGCCCATTTATCAAAGGGCTTGCGGACCTGATCCGACACTGCGGATCAGGTCCGCAAGACCTCGCTAAATGCGGAGAGCAATACGCTCTCCACATTTAACATTGCACCAGCAGCTCACAAGAGCTGCTGGTGCAACACCGCCCCCTGCTGACTCGCGGCCAATCGGCCGCCAGCAGGGAGCTGTCAATCAACCCGATCGTATTCGATCGGGTTGATTTCCGGCGGTTCCTGTCCGCCTGCTCAGAGCAGGCGGACAGGGTTATGGAGCAACGGTCTTTAGACCGCTGCTTCATAACTTGTGTTTCTGGCGAGTCTGAAGACTCGCCAGAAACACGGCCCTTCAAGCTCCATACGGAGCTTGATAAATGGGCCTGTTGCTCTTCACCCACAACCTTACCAATCACTCCACGCATTCTATTTACCAACACCTTTTCAATAAACTTATAGTCAGCATTCAACAACGTAATCGGCCTCCAATTCCTCAAATCTCTCTTATCACCCTTTTTAAATAACAAAACAATCAAACCTTTCCTCATTGAAATAGGCAAAACATTCATTCTAAAAACAAACTTAGAAACATCCAACATATCCACCCCAATCAAATTCCAAAAACAAATATAAAATTCAACAGGCAAACCATCACAACCAGGTACCTTCCCATTCTTAAAACTCCTAACAACCTCTGCAATCTCATCCAAACTTAGATCTCTTTCTAACAAATCATTATCATATTTTTCAAACTTAACCTCAATGTCTTCCAACAACTCCTTTTCCAATAAAACATCTCTTGTTTTTTTCTTTATACAGCTCACTGTAAAACTCATGAACTTCACGCAAAACACCATCCGTACCATTCATTTCACACTCACCCTTATCAAAAACACTAACAAAACCAGTCTTTCCTTCAAAAGCTTTCTTAAAAAAATATTTACTACAAGACTCATCCTTTTCCATTTTCTCCAATCTTGCCATAAAAACAATTTTCTTTCCTTTTTCATGCATACACTTTTTAATTATCTTTCTTGCTTCAGCAATTTACTCATGCACATCAATACCACAATTTCTCAATTCAAACAAATACAACAACCTCAGATACCATTTATCATACAACTCCCTTTCCATTCTAGTTTTCTCACAGAAAGGTCTTTATTTCCACCTTCAACCATTCCCACCACATAAGCACATTACTAAAATCACACTTTCTTTCACGCCACCTTTCATACATCCAAACAAACTGACCCTTAATCTTCTCATCTTCTAACAAATCCACATTCAGCTTCCAAACACCCTTACCATACTTGCTCTTCAAATCACAATTTACCTTACACATCAAAATCATAAATAAATTCTGCTTCCCTTTTCAGCAGCTTATTTTCATAATCTCCTCCTCGCCAATCCCTCCTCACTTTACATAAACCCCAATATTTTAAATCCTTAATTTGTTTTTTATGAATCTCAGTAAAATGTTTATACAAGTGTGTGCTAGTGACACCTCTTTCTATACTACACAGGTGTTCTCTGATCCTGTCTCTAAGCAGCCTTGTGGTTTTACCTATGTAAATAAAATCACACAAACATTTTAACAATAGATAACTCCCTTACTGTTACATCTGATAGTATCTCTGATTTCAAATTCTTTATCCAGACTCGGAACCTCTATCTTTTTCTTTTTGCTGCTATATCTGCAAGCTCTACAGGTATGACATGGATAAAAGCCTTTAACATCATCACCCTTCAGATTTCTTTCTAGGTCAATATTACCCTTATTTCTTTTTAATTCGCTTGGGGCTAAAATTGTTTTCAGATTTTTTGTTCTTTTATAAATCATTTTTGGATAAGGGGAGATCGTATCTCCTATTATTGGGTATTTTTTAATAAGATGCCAATGTTTTCTGATTATTTTCTTCATTAACCAATGATCATCACTGAATTAGTTTATAAAGGGAACCTCTATGTTATCTTTTACAGTTATTAATTTAGGTCTTGCTTCTAATAATTTTGTCCTAGGGGTTTTTCTGGCTCTAGATTTTGCAATCTCTATATTATCTTCCTTATATCCACAATCTATACATTTCTTGCCTAATAATCTTTCTGCCTCTTTTTTATATTTTTCGGCTGTGTTTTTATATTTTTCGGTGATTTTCTGGTGATTATGGACACTGAAAAATATAAAAAAGAGGCAGAAAGATTATTAAATGATAAAAGGACCTATAGAAAGTTGGATCTAGATCCCACAAAAAGATACACAGAGAAACTTATATGTCTTTTCGATAAAGGCAAAGATATAGGTATTCTAAAACGGAAGGGATGTGAATACATTAAACCCAAAGAACCAAGAGTACCAATTTTTTACTTTCTGCCAAAAGTCCAGAAAGATATAATAAACCCCCCAGCAGGCCAATTGTCTCTGGGATAGGGTCCATAACAGCCAACCTGTCACAGTATGTCGATACATTTCTACAAAAGTATGTAATTAAATTAGACACATACTTAAAAGATTCAACTGATTTATTGAGGATATTGAAGGATCTGAATTGGGAAAATGAGTTTATTTTAGCCACATGTGACGTAACATCTCTTTATACTTCAATAAATCAAGATCTAGGCATAGAAGCAGTAAATAGTTACTTATGTAAAGATAAAGAATGACCTGAGTCACAAAAATAATTTATACTGGAAATAATCCGTTCTATACTTGAACACAAGTATTTCAATTTTGATATGAAGTATTTTTTGCAAATAGAAGGGACAGCGATGGGTACAGGATTCGCACCTAGCTACCCCAATCTTTTTATAGGAAACTGGGAAGAGAGATTCCTAGAATTTGCGGAGCTGGGTGCAAATCTTGTACTCTTCAAAAGATACATAGATGATATTATGATTATATGGAGAGGAAGTTTAGAGTCCCTGAAAGAGGTGTTTCTAATGATGAACGGTAATGATAAGGGACTAAGTTTTACCTATACTATGAGTCGGTAGAAAATAACTTTCCTAGATTTAGACATTGAGATTGAAGAAGCGAAGGTTGAGACAAAAACACATTTTAAACCAGTTGATGCAAACAACTACATTGATGCCACCAGTTGCTATTTTCATAAATTGAAGGAAAACATCCCAACTGGTCAATGTTTGAAAATTAGAAAGAACTGCACCAGGCAGAGATAAGGACTTTGAATATCAGGTTACAATATTAGGCAAGCAATTTATTGATTGTGTATATAAGGAAGATAATATAGAGATAGCAAAATCTAGAGCCAGAAAAACCCCTAGGACAAAATTAATAGAAGCAAGACCTAAATTAATAACTGTAAAAGATAACATAGAAGTTCAAAGAATTTGAAATCAGAGATACTATCAGATGTAACAGTAAGGGAGTTATCTGTTGTTAAAATGTTCGTCTGATTTTATTTACATAGGTGAAACCACAAGTATGCTTAGAGACAGGATCAGAGAACACCTGTGTAGTATAGAAAGAGGAGTCACTAGCACACACTTGTATAAACATTTCACTGAGATTCATAAAAAACAAATTGAGGATTTAAAATATTGGGGTTTATGTAAAGTGAGGAGGGATTGGCGAGGAGGAGATAACGAAAAAAAGCTGCTGAAAAGGGAAGCAGAATTTATTTATGATTTTGATACCTTATATCCCAAAAGCCTAAATTCGGAACTAGATATAACCCCTTTTCTGATCTAATAGTGTTATGTCTTGATTTATAAATTATTATTTAAAACCCTAGTAGTAATATTAAAGTATAATACCACCCAGTAAGAGGATTTTAAAGAAATAGTAATATTAAAATTATTGTCAGTATAGCATATTAGATTGCTTGAATTTCTGATTAATATTATGTGTATGAATATTATTTATGAATTGCATCTAGGTTAGATTTAATTAATACAATTTAAGTATAATAGAAGTAGTACTTCCTGTTGTGATTTATAAATCGTAACTGTTGCAAAAATATGCTTAAGAAGGTATCAAATTAAAGATATTAAAGTAAAGTTTAATATAAACCACTCAATTGTTATAATTTCATCTATCATCCTATAGCTCTGAGCGCCTTCTATTTTAGGCTTGAAGCTAGCTAATTAACCCCTTCACTGCTGGGAATAATAAAAGTGTGGTGCGCAGCTGAAATTAGCGACCTTCTAATTACCAAAAAGCAATGGCAAAGCCATATATGTCTGTTATTTCTGAACAACGGGGATCACAGATAAACTGATTGCACAAGTAAATAATTTCTGTGAGAAACCTAAAGTTTGTGAAAAAGTTAACGATTTTTTTTTATTCAATCGCATTTGGCGGTGAAACGGAGGCATGAAATATACCAAAATACTTTGGATTGTCTACTAAAAAAAATAAGTTTTGATAGGGTGATAGAAAATGAAAAAAAAAAGGCTCTATATCTCTTTAAATGGATTGATGGCAAAAATGCTCTGGACTTTTGGGGTAGTTTTAGTCTGAAATGCCCGGTCCTTAAGGGGTTAAAGGGACATGAAACCCCAAATGTTTCTAGTTTACTTCTATTGTCAAATTTTCTTAGTTCCTCTGTTATTCTTTGTTGAAAAGATATCTGGATACTGGTAGCATGCACAGACCTGGAGCTCTACATGAAAAGAAATAGTGCTGCCATCTAGTGGTCTTGCTAATATATAACATTCTTGCAAACCTGCTGCCATATAGTGCTAAGGACTCCTGAGATTGCATCCCTGTTTTTCAACAAATGATAACCAGAAAACTAAGAAAATGTGATATTAGAAATACATTGTAAAGTTATTTAAAATTGTATGCTTTATTTAAATCTTAAGAGAAACATTTAAGGTTTTATGTCCCTTTAAACAAGCTGGTAAATTAAAGTCCTGTGAGCTTAACACTTTAGTGGGGAAATTATTTGTAAGATTATTAAAGGAACAGTAAAGTCAAAATTAAACTTTCTTGATTTCGAGAGAGCTTCTGATTTAAAAAAAACTTTCCAATTAATTATCTAATTAATTAATCTAGTATAATCTAGTATAAAATTTGCTTTGTCCTTTAATATCTTTTGTTCAAGCTAAATAGGCTGATAGGAGATAAGGAGTATTTATGTGTCAATGTTGTAAACACTGCTGCCAAATGGCTAGAGACACATGCATGCTCCTGACCTCATTTAAGATTACTCTTTAACAAAGGATACCAAGAGAACTATACATGTTTAATGGCTTCCATGTACTTCAGTTGGAGTAGAAAGAAACCATCAACTACAGCATTAAGCTGATGCATAATGAAGTTCCAACACCATTGTGAACCCCTACATAGGGCTCCATGTGCGAAGACCGCTGCTTCTTACACCGTATGCCACCTCTGAGGTGGAGAGGGAAAATCACAAAGAGCTTGCTCGCTCTCAGTGATTGACAGCTCTTTCAGCCGTGTGATTGGTTGTATGAATAAAGAGCCAGGCATTACACAATGCGATGAGTATGTAATGATACATATGGGCCAGGGGACTAAGATCCGCTGCCCGTATGTAGTGAAGGCGGGAGGAGAGCTTCGCAAGTTAAGAAGCTGCCCGCCCGCATTATGGGGCCCATGATGTAAATTTTTAACAGTTAATTGATAGCCATTAACAGCTAAAAAATATTAACTATGCAACTGTTAACATGTCCTACACATTTTGTTATTTGCGCAAATAAATATTAAATAACCTACTAAATGAATGGCATTTAAGAAATCAGATACACAAATGAAGACAATAAAAAAGACATTGTGCGACAGATTACAAGGGGATCACTAAATATCGCTTTCTAGAAAGCGATATTTGTGATTCACTTTGTAATATCAGTGCACATTAGAGGGACATTAAACACTAAATAAATGTTAGAAAGAATTATGTAGTCAAAGAAAAGATTAGTCAGAGAATAACATGTAGATGTAATTTTCAAAGTTTCATTAGTTGTTTAAAAAGTGACAAAATAAGTGTTAAGTTTTAGGGGCCGAATTATAAAGCTCTAAAGACCGCTGCTCCATAGCTTGAATGCCTGCTCTGAGGCCGCGGACAGAAATCAACCTGATTGAATACAATCTGGTTGATTGACACCCCCCGCGAATCTGCAGGGGGCGGTATTGCACCAGCAGTTCACAAGAACTGCTGGTGCAATGATAAATGCTGACAGCGTATGCTGTCTGCTTTTATCGATGTGCAGCGGACATGATCTGCTATATCGGATCATGTCCGCTCGCATCATAGTAAATTGGCCCCTTAGTGTCTATAAAACAATGGGAGCTGCCATGTTGTAACTTATGTTACCATCTCTGCTGTGACCAATTAGGGACAGCTGTAAAGAGGTCACTAGAGTGTGTAGCCAATGGCCGTGTGGAATATAACAGTGTTCTGCACTTCCATTTTTAACAGGAACTAAAAAACTCACAATTTCAGAATGGAATTAAAGGAAAAGGGGACAAAATAAATAACAAAAGTATATTGTAGAGTTTTTTTTTATATATACACAATTTATCATTTTACACAACCATCTCAAAATATTTAATGTTCCTTTAATGTGTGCTGGTATTACAAGTTTGGTGCAATGCGAACGCCACCTCGCGTTCCCATTGCACGGAAGCATTGCGCTCATGAGAGCTTACTTCCATAGGCTCCAATTAGAGCCTTGTTCTGATGCCGTCAGAGACAGCATCATAACCTTGCACAGCAAAAGGGTAAGTCGAGCAGCGATGGGCAGCATTTATAAATATATATGTATATAAGCATATACAGGTACATATATATTTACTGGGAACACACAGTTTCCATAGACCGCTATGTAAAGGCACTTTTTAGTGCCGTGTTTTTCCTAACACCCCACTCCCACAAACTTTAAAACCCCCAAAACTGCCTACTGCAGTTATTTTTTATTTAAAAAAATGCTAAAATTTGTTTTAAAAAATGAAAAACTATAATGCCCTTTATTTCAGGGGCATTTGGGGCACTTTTAGAGTGTCGGGTTTACAAGTTGCAAGTAAACGTGAACACGTGAGCGCAATTGCAATTTACGCTAGAATGATTCCCATGACCTCAGAGCTCTGGTTAACTGTTTTGCAAAACAAAAAAGTTTCACAAAACACATCAAAAATACATAAAAAGTACAGTTACACTCATAATAACACCATCTAATCTTTTTTTTTTTTTTAAATGCACAAAAATGTTATAAGGGCTTTAAGATATGAGGTCTCAGGTGTTAGAAAAAAAAAGGCAGGCAAAGGGCTTTAACAATGAGATACATATATATACATGTCTAAAAGTGTTTTTGTATGTATACTAACATGTATATATGTTTGTACAGATGTATTTATGTATTTATATGTATATTTATGTATTTACTGACATATACAAACATATTAACACATAAATACATGTGTATCCATATATAGACATATATATATATATATATATATATATATATATATATATATATATATATATATATATATATATATATATATATATATAAGAGCATTGGATTAGATTAAAACATTAAACATCATATTTATGCAATATTAATGTAAAAGAAACAGAAAACAAAGCGAATCCATGATTCACAGTATAATTTAATTAGAATTGACACGCATATTCGATAAAAACTCAAACAAACATAAAAGCAGCTTATCTGAATTTCTTCCTTGGCAGTCTGCTTGATACCGGACACTCCGTTCTAGGTACTTCTCTCTCTAAACAGCCAGTGAGACAGTTGTTTTAAACGGTCTGTGTCTCAGATATTAAGCCAGTCCATAAGATATATAAAATGTTTGTATACCGATCCTCCTGGTATACACACAAAACTTGAACATGCTACTCAGTGGTCCCTACGCTTTTCCTTAGCACACTAGCTGACTTTCTCAAGGGGTCAATGACTTCTGGTAGCGTATGGTGTAAATGACTAACAGCTAGATTACAAGTTTGTGCGTTCGTCTTTTAACGCTGAAAATATGGTATTTTCAGCATTAAAACAGCACCGCAGCCATTATGTCTTGTCAGTATAGCTGTACCGCAAGCCTTTTAGCCTGTAATGCAATGTCAGTAGCAGTACCATAGCGCTGGTATTACGAGTTTTGCGTTATGGCTAAAAAGCGAGCGTTACACCCTAAGACGACAAGATCCATAACGCAATCTAAAGTCAGTAGTTATGAGTTTTACGCTACAAAGCTGTAACATAAAACTCATAACTAATGTGTTTAAAAGTACCCTAACACCCATAAACTACCTATTAACCCCTAAACCGAGGCCCCCCCCGCATCGCAAACACTATTTTAAAGTTTTTAACCCCTAATCTGCCGCTCCTGACATCACCGTCACTAAAATTTTTTATTAACCCCTATTCCGCCGCTTCCCGACATTGTCACCACTATAATAAACTCATTAACCCCTAAACCGCCGCAGCCCCGCATCGCAAACACTATTTAAATATTATTAACCCCTAATCTGCCGTCCGCCCACATCGCCCCCGCACTAAAGCTATTAAACCCTAAACCGAAAGCCCCCTCACAACAAAATATAATAAATTCAACTATTAACCCCTAAACCAAAAGCCCCCACATCGCAATAAACTAATTTAAACTAGTAACCCCTAAACCTAATGCCCCAATAACTTTATTATTATTATTATCAGGTATTTGTAGAGCGCCAACAGATTCCGCAGCGCTGTAAACATTTCCTTACACAAGATACGCTGTAAATATTAAAATTACAATTTCACTATCTTAAATTAAATAAAAATTTACCTGACAAATTAAAAAACTAAGTTTAAACTAACAATTAAACTAATATAACTATTAAACTAACTACCAATTCAAATAAACCAAACTACCATTAAAAAAATCCTAACACTACTCTAAAAATTACAAACTAATTACAAAAAATAAAAAATACTAAGTTACAAAAAATAACAAACATTAAATTACGCAAAATAACAAACAAAATTATCCAAAATAAAAAAGAATTACACATAATTTAATAGCCCTATAAAAATAAAAAAGCCCACCCAAAATAAAAACACCCCCTAGCCTACAATAAACTACCAGTAGCCCTTAAAAGGGCCTTTTGTAGGGCATTGCCCTAAGTTAAACAGCTATTTTACTTGTAAAATAAAATAGAAAGACCCCCAACAGTAAAACCCACCACCCAACCATCCCCCCAAAATAAAAAACCTAAATCTAAAAAAACCTAAGCTTGCCCTGAAAATGGCATTTGTATGTGCATTGCCCTTAAAATGGCATTTAGCTCTTTTACATTGCCCAAACCATAAACTAAAAAAAAACCCACCCAAAAAACCCTTTAAAAAACCTAACACTAACCCCCAAGCATCCACTTACAGTTTTTGAAGTCCCGCTTGAACGAACCTCATCCTGGCGGAGAAGTCCTCATCCAAGCGGCAAGAAGTCTTCATCCAGGCAGCCTCTTAAATCTTCATCCCGACGGCGAAGTCCTCATCTAAGCGTTGAGAAGTCTTCATCCAAGCGGCCTCTTCAATCTTCAACCAGGAGGCATCTTCTATCTTGATCCCGGCAGCGTGGAGCTGGTCCATCCTGAAGACATCCGGTGCGGAGCATCCTCTTCATACGGTTGCCATCGTACACTAAATCTTCAATGCAAGATATGGGATACAAGATGGCGTCAAATCAGCCAATATGATTTTAGCAGCTCTCATTCCTATTGGCCGATTCTAATTTTTCAGCCAATAGGAATGCAAGGGAAGCCATCTTGAATAACGTACCTTGCATTGAAGATTCAGTGTACGGCGGCGACCGTATGAAGAGGATGCTCCGTGTCTTCAGGATGGACCCGCTCCGCGCCGTCGGGATCATGATAGAAGATGCTGCCTGGATGAAGATAGCACCTTGAGACCCTCACAGTTGATTAGTTTACACTCTATAAGTACCCAATAGATAGATAGATAGATAGATAGATAGATAGATAGATGATAGATAGATAGATAGATAGATATACAGAAAGAAGATTGAAGAGGCCGTCTGGAAGAAGACTTCTCACCACCTGGATGAGGACTTCAAAGCCGGGATGAAGATTGAAGAGGCCGTCTGAATAAAGACTTCTTGCTGCCTAGATAAGGACTTTAACGCCGGGATGAAGATCATTCAAGCAGGACTTAAAAAACTGTAAGTGGATCGTCAGGGGTTAGTGTTAGGCTTTTTTAAGTTTTTTTTGGGGTGGGTTTTTTTTTTGTTTAGGGTCTGGGCAGTAAAAGAGCTAAATGCCCTTTTCCCTTATCAGGGCAATGGGTATTTTAGGTTTTTTAGATAGTTTTATTTTGTGGGTTTGGGGGGTGGGGGTTTGTAATGTTAGTGGGTCTTTGTAATTTTTTTTCACTAAAAGAGCTGCTATCTTTAGGGCAATGCCCTACAAAAGGCCTTTTTTAGGGCCATTGGTCGTTTATTCTAGATTAGGTTTTTTATTTTGGGGTGTTTTTTTATGGGTATTAGAATAGGATTTTTTTTTTTTTTGATAATTTGTTTGTTATTTTGTGTAATGTATTTTTTAGGGGGTGTTTTTTTCTAGCAAAAGAGCTGTTTAACTTAGGGCAATGTCCTACAAAAGGCCCTTGGTAGTTTGGGGGGTGGGGGGTTGTATAGTGTTAGGGGGTCTTTGCTTGTTTTTTTTTTAGCAAAAGAGCTGTTTAACAGGGCAATGCCCTACAAAAGGCCCTTTTAGATTAGGTTTTTTTATTTTGGGGTGTTTTTTTTTTTTTTTAAAGGGTATTAGAAAAATCTGTATTTTTTGGAATAATTTCGTTTTTGTTTTTTGTAATGGTAGGTTTTTTTTTATTTTTTGTAATGGTAGGTTTTTTTATTTTTAGCAATTTTAGTGTTTGTTATTTTTTGTAATGTTAGGTTTTAGTGTAAGGCAGCTTAGGTTTTATTTCACAGGTAAGTTTGTATTTATTTTAACTAGGTAGTTATTAAATAGTTAATAACTATTTACTAACTAGTCTACCTATTTAAAATAAATACAAACTTACCTATGAAATAGAAATAAAACGTAAGCTAGATACAATATAACTATTAGTTATATTGTAACTAGCTTAGGTTTTATTTCACAGGTAGGTATTATTTAGTTAATAATTGTAACTTTAATATAGCTCTATTTTCATTATGTTAAAGTTAGGGGGGTAAGGTTTAGGGGTTAATATAGTTTAATTTAGGTTGTTGTGATGTGGGGGGCTGGCGGTTTAGGGTTTAATAGGTTTATTTAGTGGTAATGTTGTGGGAGGCAAGAGATTTAGGGGTTAATAACTTTAGTTGTGGCGATGTTGGGGAGCGGAGGAATAGGGGTTAATAACTTTACTATAGTGGCGGCGATGTTGGAGTGCAGCGGATAAGGTGTAAATAACTTTAGTATAGTAGTGGTAATGTTGGCGTGCGGCGGAATAGGGGTTAATAATTGTAGTATAGTGTCAACGATATCGGGAGTGGCAGATTAGGGGTTAATAATTTTATTTAGGTGGCGGCAATATCGGGAGTGGCAGATTAGGGGTTAATAACTGTACTCAGGCGCCGGCGATGTCGGAGGCAGCAGATTAGGGGTGTTTACACTCGGGGTTTATGTTAGGTTTAAACATTCGTTTTCCCCCCCCCATAGACATCAATGGGGCTGCGTTACAGAGCTTTTGTTTCCGCGATCGCAGGTGTTTTTTTTTTAGCTAGCACTCCTCATTGATGTCTATGGGGAAAGCGTGCATGAGCACATCAAAACACTGCTTGTTTTGGGTGTGGTATGGAGCTCAATATCTCCATATCGCCCATGCAAGCCGGGTTTTGAAAAACTTGTAATGGCAGCGCTATAGGGGATTAAATTACGCAACTTTTGTTGCGTTCGTTAATTTCCCTATATCGCTTAAAACTCGTAATCTAGCTGAATGTTTACTAAAAATACGGTAAGACCAGCCCTCATAGCTTACATCATCCTTCTGTGGACATGTGATCGTAACTAAAGTATCACGTTGTTAAATGCACCAACATTGTATTCACTTTTGTGCCTTTTGTGCCTCCCAGTTACAAGAGATTAGATTTAAAATTGTAAAATTCTGTTTTAGATCTGCCCTAAACTAAAAAACTTTTGAGAGAAAAATATATAAAGAAAGTTGGATTTAATGTATATAAAATATCCATTATAACGAAATCTTAGAAACAATACGAGCGCTACCCAACACGAGCAAAAAGCTTAACTCTAGCAGAGTTAGCACGTGAGCGGAAGCGATAAATACCGCTCCACTTGTAACCTGACTCTAAATATTTAAACAACCTAGATGGGACAGGTATTAAAAAGAATTGTAATGACAAGACTTTTCTTAGCACTGCAATAAATTATCATACTAGTTGAGTGTGAACATTTTCTAAATATGTTAACACTGTGTTTGTTGCAAAGTTTTTTAATGACCAAATTCCCTCCACCACTTGTATTATTTGAAGGAGCCCTTCTAGACTTGCTACTAGAGTTAACACATCTAGCAACTTTCATTTTGTGTGCAGGACTGGTATTGTTTTGCTTAAGGTTATCTTTTCACCGCTACAGATATGCTGCAGGTTTTTGCTTGTGAAGTGTGCAGTTCAAATTCTAGAAATTGGGAAACCCACAATTTTAAATAATATGAAAAGAAAACAAATAAAATAATGGAAGTATTTAAATTTTTTTTACACATAAATAAAAGTTTATACTACATTGGGAAAGTGTTTATTGTTAATTTCAAAGCTGGATAATACATCCTGTTCTATATTTTTTGTATGATAAAAGCATAGCACACATCACACTCATAGAGAATAATTCAGAAAATATAAGTAGTATTGAAAAATAAAATTATCTGAGTGAAGTTTCTTAAAAAGGTGCTTACCTGCAGGTAATAGTTATTTGGAACAGCAACAAAAAAGCAACTGAATTTTATACACCTGTACCACTTTTTAGACTCCAAATATAATTGGACTAAGACGTAGTTGTTGTGTTTATCCAACATTGGAAACACACAGAAGGTAATTAAACCTCAGATAATCTGCCAAAACCTTTACTTAAAAAACTAATACATCATCAACCTGAGAACTGAAATTAAAGGGCCAGTAAACCTAAAAAATAATGTTATATAATTCTGCAAATAGTGCAGAATTATATAACATTTTATTAGTGCAAGTTTTTTATTATATAACATCTCCGGTATTTTTAATAAAAATAAGAGGGTTTTCCAGACCCGCCCTCTGTGCTCTACTAAACAGCTGGCCCGATGCGTTCTGAAGAAAAACCAGACCCGCTCAGTAGAGCACAGAGGGCGGGTCTGGAAAACCCTCTTATTTTTATTAAAAATACCGGAGATGTTATATAATAAAGAACTTGCACTAATATAATGTTATATAATTCTGCACTATGTGCAGAATTATATAACATTATTTTTTAGGTTTACTGTCCCTTTAAACTTGCTGCTTTATTTAAAAAAGCAAACAAATGAAATATAAAATAAAATTGGTTTTGGCATTGGTAGTCAGGCAGTAATGACACAGATAGTGCTGGGTGCACTGAGAGTTGGGGTAGCAGTGCTAATTGGTTTGATTCTGTCACTACTACTTTTTCACGTCACTGCAGATTGTTAATTTAACACATGATACTATTGTGAAGACCAGTCTCATAATTGAACTCAACTTAGAGTTGGACTAAACATCTCACTCATGCTGCTGGGGAGTGTCAACATTAGAATATAGAAATTGGCACTTCAATACAGATTTGCCAGCTTCTGAGTGGTCACTAGGCCAGACACACCCTCTGAAAATAACAGATAACTGCTGAGTTTAATGCTGTGGACCTGCTGTGGCATGGTATTGCAGTGAGCTGTAGGTAGATATACAGTATATTAATAATGCAGTAGAACAAGAATACCTTTCTAAGGCCTAGTGCAAGCTCAGCACATAGGTGGAAATGGCTCACTAGTTAAAAGGAAATGGCTCACTAGTGTCTACTGTAACCTTTAATCACAAAAATGTGTGAGTTACATAAAATCAAACATTGTAGGAGCAGCAATTGCAAACACCATTTCTAGATGTCGGCATTGCGTTTTTCATTTTTTTTGCATTTTGTAAAGATCTTGTTTGCTATGCAAGATATCACATACCTGTCTTATAAATACATATACGTATGTAAACATCTGTCCTGTCCTTTACCAAGGGACTGTAAAGTAGTGCTGGACATAGTTTAACCCCTTAATGACCACAGCACTTCCATTTTCTGTCCGTTTGGGACCAAGGCTATTTTTACATTTTTGGGGTTTTTGTGTTTAGCTGTAATTTTCCTCTTACTCAGTTACTGTACCCACACATATTATATACCATTTTTTTTTTATTATTATTTTTTTTTTTAAATACATTTTTTTATTGAGGTTATAGAGATAATACAACATATGTGAAATACCATAAAACATGGATGTCAAATTATATAACAAATAGATATATATATTGGATAAATCAGGAATGATATATTAGAGCTATATGGTTAGTCATCTTAAACCTCTTTTATAAAGTATGTATTGGGAAGAGTTGAAATAAGTTCCTCCATGAAAACAAAGGTTGCTTTTGAACCCAACCAATCTGATGGACACTGATGGAGGAAATTAGTATTAAGAGTGGTCACTTTTGGACCTAGTATTGAAGAAAGCAAGATGGGGAGAATCAGCTAACCAGGGCTGCTTAAAAGAGATGAAAAAGGGAGAGGAGAGAAGGTGAGGAGAAGGAGAGAGCAGAAGATGTGGGGGGGGGGAGGGGGGGACGGAACTTGACCCCTGTTGAAGACGTGTATTATCTGGTGTTAAGTAACCAGGTAGGCAGGGGGATAGTAGGACTCAATAAGTATAGATATTCTGAAAAGTGATGGGTCAAACTGGGGTTATGACTAGAGACATCAGAGACAAATACTCTAAGCTAAATTAGTGGCTATGCAGAACGGAAGTTAAATATATAATGCAAAAAATACCTCTACAGAGATTATGCAGCTAAATGCTAATAAACACACATATCAATTAAAACTTTCTAAGAAGACACTTGCTCATACCAGTACCTGAAAACAAAAATGTAGTTATGAAGTTACAGTGCTATATTATGAGGCGTGTAAATGGTATATCTGTGGGGCCTGCTTCTAGATACATAGGACAGCCCCAGATTGGGAACCAGTTATATATACTGGGTGTTCTCTCAAGTGGTTGGTATGTCTCTCATGACCATGAGTAGGTGCAGCGAAGGTATTGTAAAAGTAGGTCTTTGTAGTACTCTTATATGTCAATGGGAGACCTGCATGCTATGAGACAATTTACTGGGCTGAGAGGAATGGGGGGCCCCATGCTATGTGATACATTTATTTAATCCTTTGTGAAACATAATAGATGCTGACACCTCAGGGGGGGCTAAATATGCTTTACCATTAGGATTTACTGTTGCGGTATCTGCAGCTGTATAATAGCTACTGTAACATGAACCTCATCTTGTTCTAGATTTACTGAGACCCCACGTGGGTGGGAGAGTGTTAGAACCATTCTAAAAAAAAAGATAAACAGTTATAAACAAGAATATGCAAGTAACTGATGTTAGTGTCATACAGTCCGCTATCACAGTAGAGTAAGCAAACCCCTAAATATATTACAAATATGAGGCAAATACTAGAAAGCAGATACAAGTCTTATTAGGCTCCTGTAAATAATAAATCAGAAGTTAGGAATGGAAATTGGAGCGGTTACTGCGGGTGCTCCCCGGTCTCTAGGGCAGAGGTTGTTGGTGGAGACATATGGGGGCAAGGTGAATGTCCCCGTCTGACCCGCATTGCTCTCTGTGGTTTTTACTGGGATGTGAAATGGAGAGGTCTCTGGTGTAGGGAGTTCCATATGTTTGCAAGAGATGTTATTAGTACCTATAGTCTCGTATATGGTGAGAGCTGCTTCTGATCAAGAATGTCTGAGATAGACAGAGAGCAGACTATGCTTTGTGTGAATTCAGCCGATGCCACTTCTGGAGCCAGGTAGTATGGGACCAGCTGCGCAAATGAAGAGGTGAAGGTAGGTTGCAGTGTCGGGCGAGAAGTGCTGGAGTAAGATGACCAAAATCTCCAGTCACAGGTCGGGTGGTTACAGAAAATGCTGGTAGCCGGGGGTAAAGCTGACGTTCCAACAATAGTACGGCCATTTGTCTATCTGACATGAGCAGGACACCGTTTTCCAGCACGCCATACAGGTCCTTAGGTAGAGGAGGGACCTCCTTCAGAGCTGCGGTGGGGACGACCATATAATCTGGCTGGGTCGGGACCTGGTGAGTGGAATAAGCATCACCACCGGGTAATGCTGTCTTGGGACCCTCTAGGCTAGCGGCGTTGCATATAGGCTCCATGCGTATCGAACAAAGTAAATTCTCAAAACACTCATCCATTTTTCGTTCGAAAGCCTTGAGCGTATCCATGATGAGTGTGTGGGAGGGGTGGTCTGCCATGTTGAAGGAGTTATCAGGGCTTTAGTTTTGCCAGAGTATACTACTGTCATAGAGGTAATAGCAGCGTGGCTGAGTTGTCAAGATGGTGCCTTCTTCCCTTGCTGGGGCGATCTCTGTGGCTCTGAGGAGTAGCGCTAAGCTAAGATTTTAATCCATCATGTTTGCAGAGGGCACTCTGCTGCTTAGTCCATTGCTGGTCATTGTAGAAGTTGCCTGCTCTGAGCGGTCAAGATAGAGGATAAATCTTATAAAAGTAGCCGGAGCTCATGTATAGCATGACTGCTCAGGAGCAGGGCTAGCTCCTCCCTCCTATATACCATTTTTTCTTGTCATTAAATGGACTTTCTAAAGATACCATTATATTCATCATATCTTATAATTTGCTATAAAAAATACAAAATATGAGGAAAAAATGGAAAAAACACACTTTTTCTAACTTTGACCCCCAAAATCTGTTACAACTGTCTACTAGTGATGTCCCGAACTGTTCGCCCGCGAACGGTTCACAGCGAACATAGCTTGTTCGCGTTCGCATTTGTGGGCCGCCCCTATGTATCATCATTGTGGAAACTTTGACCCTTTATGTCACAGCCGCCTGACACATTAGAGCCAATCAACATCAGACACTCCCTCACAGACCCTCCCAGCTACTCGGAATCCGCCATTTTAGACTCATAACGACCTTACTTTCTTAATGAGAGGACGTGTTGTGTTTTTGCTCCTGACATTAATAGGAAAAACATAGCTAGGCTAGTGTATTTACAGTCCAGAAGGACTCCACTCATCTCTGCTGCAAGCACAGCACCCCAAAAAGCCCTTTTTAGGGCTATATTTCGTGCCGTTTTTTTTTTTTTTTTTTATTAGCATTTGCCTGGCTTTCAGCTGTGTGTTTAAGGCTCACAGAATATGATGTGACTACTGCCACCACTGATATCTCCCTAACAACATTAGTTTAAATTTAACTAACCCAAAAATTTAATTATTTTTCTAGTGTAATTTTTTTTCATTTTCTATCAGGCCAGTGTCACACAGCATATACTCTAGTTCATTGCTCTGTGCCAGCCAGCAGCCACCAGTGTTAATATCCGTTTATAACATTATTTTAAATTTAAAAAAATATATATATTTATTTTGCTAGTGTACTCTAATTACATTTACTATCATGCCTGTGTCTGTCATGCTCACTCAGCATTAATATACCTCATTTTTTTCAGTCTTTTGGTTAATTGGTCTGTGCCAGGCAGCCACCCAGCACTCATATCTATTTTTCTAACCTTAATTTTAATATAAAAAAAAAAAGTTTAAATTTGTTTGCTAATGTAATCTAATATAATTTTCTATCCGGCCTGTGTGTTTTGCTGACATAGAGAGCCTATTGTGTTTACTTGCTGCCCTCCCTAGTCTATGAGCCACAACTCATATGTGTTTAACCTTTTTTTAATTCCCCCCCCAAAAAAATAATTTCAATCATTTTTCTAGTGTAATCTAATAGTATTTTCTATCAGGCGTGTGTGTATCCGACTTACAGAGCCTACTGTTTTTAATAGCTGCCCTTCCAAGGCTATCAGCCACGACTCATATGTATGTGCTTAACCTTTTTCTTAAAATTTCCAAAAAAAGTCTTTAAATCATTATGCTAGTGTAATCTAATTGTATTTTCTATCAGGCCTGTGTCTAACTGTCTATCTGACTTACACAGCATACTGTTGTTATAATTGCTGCCCTACGTAGCAGCCAGCCAGTGTGACCACTCATAGAGTCATATGTGCATTGCACTTCTTAACATAATTTTAATATTAAAATCTAAAATTTTAAAATATTTTGCTAGTGTAATCTAACTTAATTTTCTATCAGTCCTGTGTTTTTGTCACTTACACAGCATACTGTGTTAAATTGCTACCCTACCTACCATCCACGACTCATATCTGCCAGCCTGTCTGCCAGGCCCAAGTAGCCAATTAGTGGCACCAATCACAATTCTTGTAACAGTAATTAAAAAAAAATCATAATTTTTTGGACTGCAAATATTCAGTCTCCTAGTGCCATTGAATTTCATTTACCTCCTGCCTGCCACTGCCAGCCTTTTGTGCCAGGCCATCTAGCCAACTATTTACACCAATCATAATTGTTGTCACAGACAGTATAGTTAGTAATTTAAATAAAACATATTTTAGTGTTGATCTTAATCCTCAGTTTACTCGTGCCCTAGAATTGCACTTTTCCACTGCCTTCCAAGCCTGTGTGCCAGGCCTACTTGAAAAATATTTACACCAATCATAGTTGTTGTGACAGTATTCTTAATAATTAAAAATTAAAATTGTTGGTAATAGTTCTTGTGAATCCTCAGTTTGCTGGTGCCAGTGAATAGCACTTTCCTCCTGCCTTGCAGCCTGCTGTGTGCCCGGCTCACCTAGCCAATAATTGCCAGCAATCATATTTCTTTTAAGAGTATTGCAAAAATTGTCAATAATCACTGTTTTGACTGTCAGTAATCAGTCTCCTAGTGTCCTTGAATTGCATTTACCTCCTGCCTGCCAGCCTTTTGTGCCAGGCCGTCTTGCCAACTATTTACACCAATCATAATTGTTGTCACAGTATAGTTGCTAATTAAAATTAAAAAATTCTTGATTGTTGATGATCTTAATCCTCAGTTTGCTCGTGCCCTAGAATTGCACTTTTTGACTTCCTTGCAAGACTGTGTGCCAGGCCTACTTGAAAAATATTTACACCAATCATATTTGTTGTCACAGTATTCTTAATAATTAAAAATTAAAATTTTTGTTAATAGTTGTTGTGAATCCTCAGTTTGCTGGTGCCATTGAATAGCACTTTCCTCCTGCCTTGCAGCCTGATTTGAGCCAGGCCCACCTAGCCAATTGTTGCCAGCAATCATATTTCTTTTAACAGTATTGCAAAAATTGTCATTCATCACTGTTTTGACTGTCAGTAATCAGTCTCCTAGTGTCCTTGAATTGCATCTACCTCCTGCCTGCCAGCCTTTTGTGCCAGGCCGTCTTGCCAACTATTTACACCAATCCTAATTTTTTGTCACAGTACAGTTACTAATTAAAATTAAAAAATTCTTGATTGTTGATGATCTTAATCCTCAGTTTGCTCGTGCCCTAGAATTGCACTTTTTTTACTTCCTTGCAAGACTGTGTGCCAGGCCTACTTGAAAAATATTTACACCAATCATATTTGTTGTGACAGTATTCTAATAATTAAAAATTAAAATTTTTGGTAATAGTTGTTGTGAATCCTCAGTTTGCTGGTGCCATTGAATAGCACTTTCCTCCTGCCTTGCAGCCTGATGTGAGCCAGGCCCACCTAGCCAATTGTTGTCAGCAATCATATTTCTGTTAACAGTATTGCAAAAATTGTCAATCATCACGGTTTAGACTGTCAGTAATCAGTCTCCTAGTGTCCTTGAATTGCATCTACCTCCTGCCTGCCATCCTTTTGTGCCAGACCGTCTTGCCAACTATTTACACCAATCCTAATTTTTTGTCACAGTATAGTTACTAATTAAAATTAAAAAAATCTTGATTGTTGATGATCTTAATCCTCAGTTTGCTCGTGCCCTAGAATTGCACTTTTCTACTGCCTTCCAAGCCTGTGTGCCAGGCCTACTTGAAAAATATTTACACCAATCATAGTTGTTGTGACAGTATTCTTAATAATTAAAAATTAAAATTGTTGGTAATAGTTGTTGTGAATCCTCAGTTTGCTGGTGCCAGTGAATAGCACTTTCCTCCTGCCTTGCAGCCTGCTGTGTGCCCGGCCCACCTAGCCAATTATTGCCAGCAATCATATTTCTTTTAACAGTATTGCAAAAATTGTCAATAATCACTGTTTTGACTGTCAGTAATCAGTCTCCTAGTGTCCTTGAATTGAATTTACCTCCTGCCTGCCAGCCTTTTGTGCCAGGCCGTCTTGCCAACTATTTACACCAATCATAATTGTTGTCACAGTATAGTTGCTAATTAAAATTAAAAAAATTCTTGATTGTTGATTATCTTAATCCTCAGTTTGCTCGTGCCCTAGAATTGCACTTTTTGACTTCCTTGCAAGACTGTGTGCCAGGCCTTCTTGAAAAATATTTACACCAATCATATTTGTTGTCACAGTATTCTTAATAATTAAAAATTAAAATTTTTGTTAATAGTTGTTGTGAATCCTCAGTTTGCTGGTGCCATTGAATAGCACTTTCCTCCTGCCTTGCAGCCTGATGTGAGCCAGGCCCACATAGCCAATTGTTACCAGCAATCATATTTCTTTTAAAAGTATTGCAAAAATTGTCATTCATCACTGTTTTGACTGTCAGTAATCAGTCTCCTAGTGTCCTTGAATTGCATCTACCTCCTGCCTGCCAGCCTTTTGTGCCAGGCCGTCTTGCCAACTATTTACACCAATCCTAATTTTTTGTCACAGTACAGTTATTAATTAAAATTAAAAAATTCTTGATTGTTGATGATCTTAATCCTCAGTTTGCTCGTGCCCTAGAATTGCACTTTTTTACTTCCTTGCAAGACTGTGTGCCAGGCCTACTTGAAAAATATTTACACCAATCATATTTGTTGTGACAGTATTCTAATAATTAAAAATTAAAATTTTTGGTAATAGTTGTTGTGAATCCTCAGTTTGCTGGTGCCATTGAATAGCACTTTCCTCCTGCCTAGCAGCCTGCTGTGAGCCAGGCCCACCTAGCCAATTGTTGTCAGCAATCATATTTCTGTTAACAGTATTGCAAAAATTGTCAATCATCACTGTTTAGACTGTCAGTAATCAGTCTCCTAGTGTCCTTGAATTGCATTTACCTCCTGCCTGCCATCCTTTTGTGCCAGGCCGTCTTGCCAACTATTTACACCAATCCTAATTTTTTGTCACAGTATAGTTACTAATTAAAATTAAAAAAATCTTGATTGTTGATGATCTTAATCCTCAGTTTGCTCGTGCCCTAGAATTGCACTTTTCTACAGCCTTCCAAGCCTGTGTGCCAGGCCTACTTAAAAAATATTTACACCAATCATATTTGTTGTGACAGTATTCTAATAATTAAAAATTAAAATTTTTGGTAATAGTTGTTGTGAATCCTCAGTTTGCTGGTGCCATTGAATAGCACTTTCCTCCTGCCTTGCAGCCTGCTGTGAGCCAGGCCCACCTAGCCAATTGTTGCCAGCAATCATATTTCTGTTAACAGTATTGCAAAAATTGTCAATCATCACTGTTTTGACTGTCAGTAATCAGTCTCCTAGTGTCCTTGAATTGCATCTACCTCCTGCCTGCCATCCTTTTGTGCCAGGCCGTCTTGCCAACTATTTACACCAATCCTAATTTTTTGTCACAGTATAGTTACTAATTAAAATTAAAAAAATCTTGATTGTTGATGATCTTAATCCTCAATTTGCTCATGCCCTAGAATTGCACTTTTCTACTGCCTTCCAAGCCTGTGTGCTAGGCCTACTTGAAAAATATTTACACCAATCATATTTGTTGTGACAGTATTCTTAGTAATTAAAAATTAAAATTTTTGTTAATAGTTGTTGTGAATTTTCAGTTCGCTGGTGCCAGTGAATAGCACTTTCCTCCAGCCTTGCAGCCTGCTGTGTGCCCGGCCCACCTAGCCAATTATTGCCAGCAATCATATTTCTTTTAACAGTATTGCAAAAATTGTCAATCATCACTGTTTTGACTGTCAGTAATCAGTCTCCTAGTGTCCTTGAATTGCATTTACCTCCTGCCTGCCAGCCTTTTGTGCCAGGCCGTCTTGCCAACTATTTACACCAATCATAATTGTTGTCACAGTATAGTTACAAATTAAAATAAAAAAATTCTTGATTGTTGATGATCTTAATCCTCAGTTTGCTCGTGCCCTAGAATTGCACTTTTTTACTTCCTTGCAAGACTGTGTGCCAGGCCTACTTGAAAAATATTTACACCAATCATATTTGTTGTGACAGTATTCTAATAATTAAAAATTAAAATTTTTGGTAATAGTTGTTGTGAATCCTCAGTTTGCTGCTGCCATTGAATAGAACTTTCCTCCTGCCTTGCAGCCTGCTGTGAGCCAGGCCCACCTAGCCAATTGTTGTCAGCAATCATATTTCTGTTAACAGTATTGCAAAAATTGTCAATCATCACTGTTTATACTGTCAGTAATCAGTATCCTTGTTTTCTTGAATTGCATCTACCTCCTGCCTACCAGCCTTTTGTGCCAGGCCGTCTTGCCAACTATTTAGACCAATCCTAATTTTTTGTCACAGTATAGTTACTAATTAAAATTAAAAAAATCTTAATTGTTGATGATCTTAATCCTCAGTTTGCTCGTGCCCTAGAATTGCACTGTTCTACAGCCTTCCAAGCCTGTGTGTCAGGCCTACTTAAAAAATATTTACACCAATCATATTTGTTGTGACAGTATTCTAATAATTAAAAATTAAAATTTTTGGTAATAGTTGTTGTGAATCCTCAGTTTGCTGGTGCCATTGAATAGCACTTTCCTCCTGCCTTGCAGCCTGCTGTGAGCCAGGCCCACCTAGCCATTTGTTGCCAGCAATCATATTTCTTTTAACAGTATTGCAAAAATTGTCAATCATCACTGTTTTGACTGTCAGTAATCAGTCTCCTAGTGTCCTTGAATTGCATCTACCTCCTGCCTGCCATCCTTTTGTGCCAGACGGTCTTGCCAACTATTTACAACAATCATAATTTTTGGTCACAGTATAGTTACTAATTTAAATTTAAAAATTCTTGATGGTTGATGATCTTAATCCTCAGTTTGCTCGTGCCCTAGAATTGCACTTTTTTTACTTCCTTGCAAGACTGTGTGCCAGGCCTACTTGAAAAATATTTACACCAATCATATTTGTTGTGACAGTATTCTAATAATTAAAAATTAAAATTTTTGGTAATAGTTGTTGTGAATCCTCAGTTTGCTGGTGCCATTGAATAGCACTTTCCTCCTGCCTTGCAGCCTGCTGTGAGCCAGGCCCACCTAGCCATTTGTTGCCAGCAATCATATTTCTTTTAACAGTATTGCAAAAATTGTCAATCATCACTGTTTTGACTGTCAGTAATCAGTCTCCTAGTGTCCTTGAATTGCATCTACCTCCTGCCTGCCATCCTTTTGTGCCAGGCGGTCTTGCCAACTATTTACAACAATCATAATTTTTGGTCACAGTATAGTTACTAATTTCAATTTAAAAATTCTTGATGGTTGATGATCTTAATCCTCAGTTTGCTCATGTCCTAAAATTTCACTTTTCTACTGCCTTCCAAGCCTGTGTGCCAGGCCTACTTGAAAAATATTTACACCAATCATAGTTGTTGTGACAGTATTCTTAATAATTAAAAAAATAAAATTGTTGGTAATAGTTGTTGAGAATCCTCAGTTTGCTGGTGCCACTGAATAGCACTTTCCTGCTGCCTTGCAGCCTGTTGTGAGCCAGGCCCACCTAGCCAATTATTGCCTGCAATCATATTTCTTTTAACAGTATTGCAAAAATTGTCAATCATCACTGTTTTGACTGTCAGTAATCAGTCTCCTAGTGTCCTTGAATTGCATCTAACTCCTGCCTGCCATCCTTTTGTGCCAGGCCGTCTTGCCAACTATTTACACCAATCATAATTGTTGTCACAGTATAGTTACTAATTAAAATTAAAAAAAATTTGATTGTTGATCTTAATCCTCAGTTTGCTTGTGCCATTGAATTGCACTTTTCTACTGCCTGCCAGCCTGTGTGCCAGGCCCAACTATCCAATTAGTGCCAGCAATCATATTTCTTTTAACAGTATTGCAAAATTTGTCAATCATCACTGTTTTTACTGTCAATCTGCAGTCTACTAGTGCCCTTGAATTG
This sequence comes from Bombina bombina, assembly GCF_027579735.1. Classification (NCBI taxonomy): domain Eukaryota; kingdom Metazoa; phylum Chordata; class Amphibia; order Anura; family Bombinatoridae; genus Bombina; species Bombina bombina. The sequence continues at coordinate 1,027,494,611 of NC_069499.1, forward strand.
CATTTTCCTCCTGCCTGCCTGCCTGCTTGTGTGCCAGTCCCAACTAGCCAATTAGTGCCACCACTCATATTTATTGTAATAGGATTGGAATTTTTGTTAATCATAACTGTTTTGACTGTGATTCTTCAGTCTCCTAGTGCCATTGAATTGCAGTTTCCTTTCTCCCAGCGTGTGTGCCAGACAGGCCCATTTGCCAACTAGTGCAAAACAATCATATTTGTTGCCACAGTACTTGTAATATTTTAAAAAATTAACAAAATCTGTCTTTTTTGTTGTTGTCAGTCTCACAGCGTATACTGTGCCCACTTTCACAGTGCCACCACTCAATTGGTGTAATAGTATTGTTAGTGTCCATTTAAAAAAAAATGACAGGCAGAGGCAGGCCACCCCACAGGTTCCGTGGTCGTGGTCGTGGTGCTGTGATTCCTTTAGACCCTACAAATATGCACATTGTTCAGACGCAGGGTGCCAGGGGGTACGCAAAAACTTCTGAGGAGGACCTAGTTGAATGGCTAACACAGGACACCCAATCTTCTTCAGCTTCCGCTGCTAGTCCTCCTAACCTTGACGCACCATCTAAGTCCAGCTGTGCTTTGGGCAGGTCTCAAGTGACCAGTGCCACTCCGCCGCCTGTCACCACCACCAACACTAGCACCACAGCCGCTTCACTTGATCTGTCACAGGAGTTATTGACACATCATTTGGAAGAAATGAGTGATGCGCAACCATCATTGACAGAGGATGTAGATAATAGTGATCAGTCTCAGTCAGGCAGCATTACCGACATGGAGGTACGGTGTGATGATGATGATGATGATGATGATGATGATGTTGTACCCGCTGCTGCTTCCTTTCTTGATGTTTCAAATACAAGTGAAGCGGTTGATGATGATGTGTCGGTGGATGTCACGTGGGTGCCTGTTAGAAGAGAAGAAGAAGAGGGGGAAAGTTCAGATGGGGAGACAGAGAGGAGGAGGAGACGATTTGGAAGCACGGCGAGGTCGTCTCAAGGAGCTAGTGGCACAGTCAGACAGCATGCATAATCACCAGGGGTCAGCCAGACAGAACGCCGACGCCCATCAACGCATGCTGTTGCCACCACCAGAATGCCGTCATCGCAGAGCTCAGCAGTGTGGCATTTTTTTTGTGTGTCTGCCTCTGACAACAGCGATGCCATTTGCAAGCTGTGCCAAAAGAAACTGAGTCGTGGGAAGTCCAACAGCCAACTAGGTACAACTGCTTTGCAAAGGCACATGGTCTCCCATCACAAAGGCCGATGGGAAGAACACATGAGTGGAAGCAGCACACAAAGTGAAAGCCGCCCTCCTCCTCCTGCTCCAGCATCTTCAGCCAAGTCAACCAGTGCTGTCCTCCTTGCCCCCTCTCAACCATCCTCCACTCAGTCTCTCTTACGTAGCAGTTCCTGGTCATCTGCCCACAGTCAGGTGTCTGTCAAGGACATGTTTGAGCGTAAGAAGCCAATTTCTCAAAGTCACCCCCTTGCCCGGCGTCTGACAGCTGGCTTGTCTGAACTCTTAGCCCGCCAGCTTTTACCATACAAACTGGTGGAGTCTGATGCTTTCAAAAAATTTGTATCTATTGGAACACCGCAGTGGAAGGTACCTGGCAGAAATTTCTTTTCACAAAAGGCAATCCCAAACCTGTACTCTGTTGTGAGAAAGGAAGTTATGGCATGTCTGGCACACAGCGTTGGGGCAAGGGTCCATATGACCACAAATAGCTGGTCTGCAAAGCATGGTCAGGGCAGGTATATCACCTACACTGCACATTGGGTAAACCTGCTGACTTCTGACAAGCATGGAATGCGTGGCTCTGCAGAAGAGTTGGTGACACCGCCACGACTTGCAGGCAGGCCTGCTGCTACCTCCTCTACTCCTCCTACTCCATCCTCTTCCATAACCTCTTCCTCGGCTGAGTCCTCTTCAACTTCTGCATCTTGCTCCACATCTATGGCACCCCCCCAGCTCCCCAGGTACTATCCTACATCCCGGGTACGGCAGTGTCACGCCGTCTTGGGGTTGACTTGCCTGAAAGTGGAGAGTCACACCGCACCAGCACTCCTGACCGCCCTGAACGCACAGGTGGATCAGTGGCTGACTCCGCACCAACTGGAGATTGGCAAGGTTGTTTCTGACAATGGAAGTAATTTGGTGGCGGCATTGAAATTGGGCAAGTTGACACATGTGCCGTGCATGGCACATGTGTGTAATCTAATTGTACAACGATTTGTCCATAAGTACCTAGGCTTACAGGACGTCCTGAAGCAGGCTAGGAAGGTGTGTGGCCATTTCAGGCATTCCTACACGGCCATGGCGCACTTGTCCGATATCCAGCGTCGAAACAACCTGCCAGTGAGGCGCTTGATTTGCGACAGCCCGACACGGTGGAATTCAACACTCCTAATGTTTGACCGCCTGCTCCATCAAGAAAAAGCTGTTAATGAGTATTTGTATGACCGGGGTGCTAGGACAGCCTCTGGGGAGCTGGGGATATTTTTTCCAAATTACTCGACGCTCATTCGCAATGCCTGTAGGCTCATGCGTCCTTTTGAGGAGGTGAAAAACCTTGTCAGTCGCACCGAAGGCACCATCAGCGACATCATACCATTTGTTTTCTTCCTGGAGCGTGCCCTGCGAAGAGTGCTGGATCAGGCAGTAGATGAGCGTGAAGAGGAAGCGGGAGAGTTGTGGTGTCCATCACCCCCGCAAACAGCCGAATCAGCATCGCTTGCTGGACCTGCGGCATCGCAGGAAGAGGATTGTGAGGAAGAAGAGTCAGAGGAGGAATGTGGCTTTGAGGAAAATGAGGAGGAGGAAGACCGAGCACAACAGTCATCCCAGGGTGCTCGTTGTTGTCACCTCTCTGGTACCCGTGGTGTTGTACGTGGCTGGGGGGGAAGAAGATACCATCAGTGAGATCAGTGAGGAGGAGGAACGCGACATTATTAGCTCAGCATCCAACCTTGTTCAAATTGGTTCTTTCATGCTGTCGTGCCTGTTGAGGGACCCTCGTATAAAAAAGCTGAAGGAGAATGACCTGTACTGGGTGTCCACGCTCCTCGACCCCCGGTATAAGCATAAAGTGCCTGAAATGTTACCAAATTCCCGCAAGTCAGAAAGGATGGAGCATTTTCATAATAAATTAAAAACTATGCTTTACACAGCGTATAAGGGTGATGTCACAGCACCACAGGAATGTAACAGGGGAAGAGATGAAATTAATCCTCCTCCTCCCACGACCACGGCGGCAAGGACCGGGCGCTTTCCTGACGTCTTGTTGATGGAGGACATGCGTACCTTTTTAACTCCCATTCACCATCAGAGCCTTTCGGGATCCAGCCTTAGAGAAAGACTCAACCGACAGGTAGCAGACTACCTAGCTTTAACTGCGGATCTCGACACTCTCAGGAGCAATGGACCCCTTGACTACTGGGTGTGCAGGCTGGACTTGTGGCCTGAGCTATCCCAATTTGCAATGGAACTTCTGGCCTGCCCGGCTTCAAGTGTCCTGTCCGAAAGGACTTTTAGTGCAGCAGGAGGTTTTGTCACTGAGAAGAGAAGTCGCCTGGGTCAAAAAAGCCTTGACTATCTCACTTTTATAAAAATGAATGAGGGCTGGATCCCGAAGGGACTGACATTGGGCGATACATTTGAATAAAAAAGTCCTGATGATGAGATGAGCTGGCTTGGGCTACAACTGGAACACAGGCTGGCCTTTTTTTTTTGTTATAAAGCCTGAGGACTTGCTTGACTTATCCGCCAACAACTAGTGTTCAAGCCACAAGCTTTTAGGGCACTTTATAAATGTTTTACAAACATCGATTTTTCTGGCCGCTGCTACAGCAGTTGCTACAACAATACCCCAATTTTTCAGTCATTTGTAAATTCCGAATTTTTCCGGCCTCTGCTGCAGCTCTGTGGGTACAAAACTCAAATAAAAAATAAGGCACATAACACTAGTGATTAAACGGTTACGAATTGTACAACTTAACACACCACTCATATCTGGTGGACCATTAAATTGAACGCAAAATGCCACAAATTTGAAAGAGTAGGACCGACCAAGCATCTTTATCCGTCTCTTGGTTGCTCTAAATTATCTCCGTGTTCCATCTATGCCATACCTGTACTCTATTGTGCAAAAGGGTGGCATATGTGGTGTTTCATGCTGTTGTGCCTGTTGCGGGTCGTGGCCCATGATATAAAAAGGCTGAAGGAGAACGACCTGTAATGGGTGCCCCATCCAATTTTTAGAAAAATGTTCCTGGTTCCTCTCAATTATCTCTGGGTTTCTAAAATGGATGCCATACCTGTACTCGCTTGTGCAAAAGGATGGCATATGTGGTGGTGTTTCCTGCAGTTGTTTCTGTTGAGGGTGCTGGACCCTCTTATAAAAATGCTGAAGGAGAATGACCTGGAGTGGGAGTCCAAGCATGGTTTTTGGGGCTATTTCCCTTTTACAAACAATTATCTGTGGGTTTCTCAAATCAATGCCGTACCAGTACTCTATTGTTCCAAAGTATGTCATATGTTCTCTTTCCTTCTGGTATTTTGTTTGAGGGTCCTGGACCCTCTTATAAAAATGCCTAAGGAGAAAGAGGTGTACTGGGTGTCCACTCATTTTTTTTTTCTATTTCACATTTGACCAAAATTATCTCTGGGTTTTTAAAATTAATGCTGTACCTGTACTCTATTGTTCAAAAGGATGCCATACGTCCTCTTTCCTGCTGGTGTTTTTTTTGAGGGTCCAGGACCCTCTTATAAAAAGGCCTAAGGAGAAAGAGGTGTACTGGGTGTCCACTCATTTTTTTTTTCTATTTAACAATTGACCAAAATGATCTCTGGTTTTCTAAAATCAATGCTGTACCTGTACTCTATTGTTCAAAAGGATGCCATACGTCCTCTTTCCTGCTGGTGTTTTTTTTTAAGGGTCCAGGACCCTCTTATAAAAAGGCCTAAGGAGAAAGAGGTGTACTGGGTGTCCTCTCATTTTTTTTTCTATTTAACAATTGACCAAAATTATCTCTGGTTTTGTAAAATCAATGCTGTGCCTGTACTCTATTGTTCAAAAGGACGCCATACATCCTCTTTCCTGCTGGTGTTTTTTTTGAGGGTCCAGGACCCTCTTATAAAAAGGCCTAAGGAGAAAGAGGTGTACTGGGTGTCCACTCATTTTTTTTTCTATTTAACAATTGACCAAAATGATCTCTGGCTTTGTAAAATCAATGCTGTACCTGTACTCTATTTTTCAAAAGGATGCCATACGTCCTCTTTCGTGCTGGCGTTTTTTTTTTGAGGGTCCAGGACCCTCTTATAAAAAGGCCTAAGTGTCTGACCACCGACTAAGATGGCTGCTTGTTAAGCTTTGTCTGACTGTGTGGGATGTTAAAACTGCTGTTTCTCTCTCCACAAGCTTTTAGACCTTATCCTTCTTACTAGAACTAGGATGAGCATCTCTCCAGGAACAGATACATGGGATTTATGTATATTATTAAGAACAAGCAGCTGGAACTAGAGAAGGTACGCAGCAGAGGTCTCACAGTGGCCTATACCTTTCTCTACCCCTCCATTTATCTGATTTATCAGTATATTCAGCCGGTTGTGCTGAAGTAAGAATATCAGCTAGATTTCACGATGGCTGGTTGCTTAAGCTACAGTATTGTTGAACTATTAAGTACTCATTTGTCTTTGGTTGAGGAGGAATTGACAAAAGAGTTGCGCACATTTGGGGCTATGATCGCTACCGATCGAGAGACTGGCCTAATGGAAGTTCATCACATGGGGCATAATAAGGCTACACTAACCCAGACCTCACTTATACCGGACCCAACTGCCACTAAGGAAGGTGAGAAACTATCCTATAGTCGGGAGTCTGCTATTATAACCCGACACAGGCCGATACCACAACAGGGGCTTGTTTGCCACAAGGCAATCTGGAGACCAACGCAGTATAACTTGCACTTACTACTGCAGGATGCATACCCAGTCGCATGTGAGTGCCGAGAATCGGGCACCGCATATACTGTTTGCCGCTTGGATGAGCATGTGGATGTGAGGACTTGGACCCTGACCCCCCTGGCGAGAGAACAGATGTCGGAACCTGCTGCGAGACGGCCGCTTGTTGCAGGGACTGTAGATCGCTCAAAACTGAGTCCTAGTCAGGACATAACACAGTGCTTACCGCATCCAGGGGAGCAGGAGAAACGGAGCTGGAAGTCAGGAGGTAACAACGAAGTAGCATTGACCAGGCTCCGGTACAGTGTTTCACAGAGCAAGATAGGTTCTGAAGGGATCTGTCATGCTACACTTTGCTTATGTCTTAGCCTGGATATGTACTGTGGCCCCAGCGCTTACAACACGGTTGGGGTCGGATGAACTATTTGTCAAGAGCTAGATAGTGTGGAGATACAACATTAAACCACATTAATCGGCTGCTATGTTTGTTTCAGACTTTCTAAAAAACTTTGCTGCAAGTCAGTGAAAATGTCCCTCCAGATAACGTAGTAATATCTCTAAGCCCCCAGTTATCCATGAAACGCCTAGATTGCTTTATTTTATTTAATAATGTTTCAGAGGGTTTTCCTGATGCCTTATATATCTTGACCTGTCCCCTTTACTTATGTGCATTTTTACCTATGTGTAGGTTTGATTTTAAGTTTATACTTAATATGCAACGTCATTTATAGGAGCCGTTCATTATATCATCCACATGCTTCTGGTGTTTTGTGACACTCTACAGGCGGGTAAATTTGTATATTATATCTGAGATGGAGCCCAAAAGGTACTTAGTGCAAGTTTATAGGTTATTTGAATAAGTTGAGTCCATATACTTTCATGTCTGATAGAACAGTTCAAGAGTCATATACTTAGGGCTCATTTACCCAGTACCATTAGTACATATATCTATAATATTTTGAACATGTAAGGCTGGTCAATTGTAAATCAGTCAATTGTATATCAGTGGGTATATTCACTATTAAAAGTATTAAGTCTTTTAGTTCCAGTAATAATACTAACACAGGTCTCGTAGGCCATATACAAATGTACATAAAGTTTATTTGAAATATATCTTCAGTCTAGGTATATGCATAGTCCCTAGCATAGATATGTACGAAATACTTGTTTGGGCTTTTCTCCATATTTTGTTTGATATGTTTCAACTCTCTAAATGTGAAGACTAACATTGTTATTCTAGCCCACAAGTCACCTTAATGCTTTTCAGGGGATAAGAAATTATGGATTGAAATTTATTTAGGTTTTGCATTGCCCCATAGGTATTATTTGGAAGAATCCTTATACTTTATTTATCTGCGCTTAAGTACAGAAATCTTAGCTAATTTCCTCCTCAACACCTATATGTATTTATAGCTATGAGGGTCCAATAACGGGCTTATATATTATTAGTGTGAATTTATATTTGTGCATTCCTAGTTACTTCCCTACATTTTTAAAAATTGGGTGTTTTACTCCTGAAAAGCTATCACCCCTTTCCCAAATCTTGACAGTATTTTATGCTTAGTTCTACAAAGGCCCAAAAGTGGTCTTATATTTCCCACCTCCTGTTGCTTACCCTTATAAGTGACTAGGGGTCCAAGAGTGGCCCAGCTAGTTCTGAACAGAAGGTTTACCTCAAGAAAAAAAAAGAAAAATGAGGTTCAGGATGGTATTGTGTGTCACTTTGTTTTAATGCCATAATGCTAGTTCATCTATACTGGTCTATACCTATATTACATGAATATATTATTATTTCTTAGTTCTCATTTGTACTAGATCAGAAGTAGAAAATTTGTATGTAGCTCTACCATTCCTGTATGTTTGTTTTTTTTTTTTTCGTTTGTCTTATACTTTGTATGATTATAAACCTTAATAAAAAAAATTATTATTTAAAAAAAAAAAAAAAAAAAGGCCTAAGGAGAAAGAGGTGTACTGGGTGTCCACTCATTTTTTTTTTTTCTATTTAACAATTGACCAAAATGATCCCTGGTTTTGTAAAATCAATGCTGTGCCTGTACTCTATTGTTCAAAAGGACGCCATACGTCCTCTTTCGTGCTGGTGTTTTTTTTTTGAGGGTCCAGGACCCTCTTATAAAAAGGCCTAAGGAGAAAGAGGTGTACTGGGTGTCCATCGAATCATTTTTTTTATTCAAATTTCCATTTGCAAAAAATTATCTCTGGGTTTCTAAAATCAATGCCTTTCCTGTACTCTATTGTTCAAAAGGATGCCATATGTCCTCTTTCCTGCTGGTGTTTTGTTTGAGGGTCCTGGACCCTCTTATAAAAAGGCCTTAGGAGAAAGAGGTGTACTGGGTGTCCACTCATTTTTTTTTTCAATTTAACAATTGACCAAAATGATCAATGGTTTTGTAAAATCAATGCTGTACCTGTACTCTATTGTTCAAAAGGATGCCATACGTCCTCTTTCCTGCTGGTGTTTTTTTTTAGGGTCCAGGACCCTCTTATAAAAAGGCATAAGGAGAAAGAGGTGTACTGGGTGTCCACTCATTTTTTTTTCTATTTAACAATTGACCAAAATGATCTCTGGTTTTGTAAAATCAATGCTGTACCTGTACTCTATTTTTCAAAAGGATGCCATACGTCCTCTTTCCTGCTGGTGTTTTTTTTTTGAGGGTCCAGTACCCTCTTATAAAAAGGCCTAAGGAGAAAGAAGTGCACTGGGTGTCCATCGAATCATTTTTTTTAAAATCAAATTTCCATTTGCAAAACATTATCTCTGGGTTTCTAAAATCAATGCCTTTCCTGTACTCTATTGTTCAAAAGGATGCCATATGTCCTCTTTCCTGCTGGTGTTCTGTTTGAGGGTCCTGGACCCTCTTATAAAAAGGCCTAAGGAGAAAGAATTGTACTGGGTGTCCATCAAATCATTTTTTTGATTCAAATTCCCGGTTGCAACAAATTATCCCCCGGGTTTCTAAAATCAATGCCTTTCCTATAATCTTTTTTTCACAAAGGATGCCATATGTCCTCTTTCCTTCTGCTGGTTTTGTTGAGTGTCCTGGAGCCTCTGCTAAAAAGGCCTAAGGATAAATAAGTGTACTGGGTGTCTATTCAATTTTTTTTAGATTTCCCGGTTGTAACAAATTTTCTCTGTGTTTCTAAAATCAATGCCTTTCCTGTAATCTATTTTTCAAAAGGATGCCATATGTCCTTTTTCATGCTGTTGTTTCTGTAGAGGCTCCGGGAGACTCTTATAAAAAGGCCTAAGGATAAAGAAGTGTACTGGGTGTCCAATCAATGTTTTTTTCTATTTCCCGGGTCATATAACTGATCTCTGTGTTTCTAAAATCAATGCCTTTACTGTAATCTAATTTACAAAAGTATGCCATATGTCCTCTTTCCTGCTGCTGGTTTTGTTGAGGGTCCTGGAGCCTCTGCTAAAAAGGCCTAAGGATAAAGAAGTGTACTGGGTGTCTAATCTATGTTTTTTTAGATTTCACGGTTGGAACAAATTATCCCAGGGTTTCTAAAATCAATGCCTTTCCTGTAATCTATTAGTCACAAGGATGCCATATGTCCTCTTTCATGCTGTTGTTTCTGTTGAGGCTCCGGGAGCCTCTTCTAAAAAGGCCTAAGGATAAAGAAGTGTACTGGGTGTATAATCTATCTTTTTTTAGATTTCACGGTTGCAACTAATGATCTCTGTGTTTCTAAAATCAATGCCTTTCATGTAATCTAATTTTCTAAAGGATGCCATATGTCCTCTTTCATGCTGCTGGTTTTGTGGAGGGTCCTGGAGCCTCTGATAAAAAGGCCTAAGGATAAATAAGTGTACTTGGTGTATAATCTAAGTTTTTTGAGATTTCACGGTTGCAACTAATGATCTCTGTGTTTCTAAAATCAATGTCTTTCCAGAAATCTATTTTTCTAAAGGATGCCATATGTCCTCTTTCCTGTTGCTGGTTTTGTTGAGGGTCCTGGAGCCTCTGCTAATAAGGCCTAAGGATAAATAAGTGTACTGACTGTCTAATCTGTTTTTTTAGATTTCACGGTTGGAACAAATTATCCCAGGGTTTCAAAAAACAATGCCTTTCCTGTAATCTATTAGTCACAAGGATCCCATATGTCCTCTTTCATGCTGTTGTTTCTGTTGAGGCTCCGGGAGCCTCTTCTAAAAAGGCCTAAGGATAAAGAAGTGTACTGGGTGTATAATCTATCTTTTTTTAGATTTCACGGTTGCAAATAATGATCTCTGTGTTTCTAAAATCAATGCCTTTCATGTAATCTAATTTTCTAAAGGATGCCATATGTCCTCTTTCATGCTGCTGGTTTTGTGGAGGGTCCTGGAGCCTCTGATAAAAAGGCCTAAGGATAAATAAGTGTACTTGGTGTATAATCTAAGTTTTTTGAGATTTCACGGTTGCAACTAATGATCTCTGTGTTTCTAAAATCAATGCCTTTCCAGAAATCTATTTTTCTAAAGGATGCCATATGTCCTCTTTCCTGCTGCTGGTTTTGTTGAGGGTCCTGGAGCCTCTGCTAATAAGGCCTAAGGATAAATAAGTGTACTGGGTGTCTAATCCAGTTTTCCCGGTTGCAACAAATAATTTCTGGGTTTCTCAAATCAATGCCTTAAATGTAATCTATTGTTCAAAAGAATGCCATATGTCCTCTTTCCTTTTTTTTTTTTTTTCTCAGTATTTTTGTTTATTTTAGAAAATGTAATGCACTTATAGGTTCACTAAGATTATGACTTTGCACATTGCCATTTTCCATGCAGCATTTTGAAATGTTGTGTGATATGACTAGAAGATTGAAGAATGGTATGTTTTGAATCTGCTGAGCATAATAATAAAAAAAAAATGTAATTTAACTTGAGTTAATAACTGAAGCATGACTTCAGGAGTCAGGTGTGGTCGTAGGTAGTGGTTGTTGTTAGCAGATTATTTTTATTGCAAATTGCAATTGCCACAGCGTGCATAAAATGTGCGTCACTAGTCCAAATCTTACCTTTTTTTTCATTCAGGATTAGTTTGGGGTTCGGCGCAATATTGGAAACGCAAAAAACAGGTCTCCGTACCCGTTGATATAAGGGGTGACTACTAGTGCTTTTACCAGGCTCCTCTTGGATAGCCCCAGAAATTGTGACTATGAATCCCAAAAAGAAAATTAAATTAAGGTTGAAAACTAACTCCAAAGTAAATTGTAAGACCTGGAGCTCCTCAAACACACGTCCTACCGCAACAGCTATAGGCTCCGCCCACCCAAATCTTACCTTTTTAATGCCAATTGATATTGCCACAGCTGGAACAACAGTAAATAACATGTGCGTCACCACAGTCTCCGAAGCTGTTGTCGGATGTATACAAAACACTGATAAAGTATTCCTTTCGGGGCGCAAAGAGATGGCTACCGGAACACTCCAAGAACTTCCCAAGACTAAGAGTCGCTGTCCTGTGTTTCTGGTGATGTTGGAGACATCTGGGTTGTGTACAGGGAGGCCCAAAATCCTCTCAATCTCTGTGCACCACAGGACAGGACGTCCTTGTCATCCATAAGCACATGAAATTGCTGGCATTTTCGTTGCTTCAAGAAGTTCAGTTTTTGTGGTGATAGTACAGAATTAAATAAACTTTGGTTTCCTACCATACTCAAGACAATCTAGTAGTCCAAGCTTCGGACTTGCTGTGGGAAACAGTGGCCTGTCCATACCAGGAAGATGATTTAGACAGAAGTAACGGGCTCTGATTGCAGGTGACACATGTTTATCGTCAATCATCAAAGGGGTTGCGTGCAGAATATGGCTGATGGCCCCTTATTCACATGTTTGTCCAGAGCCACAACATTTGCAAACAGCCAGAAGAAAGGTCGGTTCTCACCAGCCTTAAGTTGAGCTTCAATTACCAAATGCTGATATTCAAAAAATAGACAAACAGTGCCTTAAAAAACACATTTGCAATATGGATTCACCAGAGCAAGGTCATTGCAAGTATTTCCCACGATAACAAAATTAAAATGACACAACTCCGCAATCTTCCCCTTCACATTATTATTGTCACACTCCATTGTACTCCTATGCCCACCTCCCTGCTCTTGTTTTTGTTGAGGGTCCTGGAGCCTCTGCTAAAAAGGCCTATGGATAAATAAGTGTACTGGGTGTCTAATCAATGTTTTTTTCTATTTCCCGGGTCATATAAATGATCTCTGTATTTCTAAAATCAATGCCTTTCCTGTAATCTAATTTACAAACGTATGCCATATGTCCTCTTTCCTGCTGCTGGTTTTGTTGAGGGTCCTGGAGCCTCTGCTAAAAAGGCCTTAGGATAAAGAAGTGTACTGGGTGTCTAATCTATGTTTTTTTTTAGATTTCACAGTTGCAAAAAATTATCCACGGGTTTCTAAAATCAATGCCTTTCATGTAATCTATTATTCACAAGGATGCCATATGTACTTTTTCATGCTGTTGTTTCTGTTGAGGCTCCAGGAGCCTCTTATTAAAAAGGCCTAAGGAAAAATAAGTGTACTGGGTGTCTAATCAATGTTTTTTTCTATTTCCCGGTTGCAACTAATGATCTCTGTGTTTCTGAAATCAATGCCTTTCCTGTAATCTATTATTCAAAAGGATGACATATCTCCTCTTTCATGCTGTTGTTTTGGTTGAGGCTCCGGGACCCTCTTATTAAAAAGGCCTGAGGATAAATAAGTGTAATGGGTGTCTAATCAATGTTTTTTTTCTATTTCCTGGGTCATATAAATGATCTCTGGGATTCTAAAATCAATGCCTTTCCTGTAATCTATTATTCAAAAGGATGACATGTCTCCTCTTTCATGCTGTTGTTTCGGTTGAGGCTCCGGGACCCTCTTATTAAAAATGCCTGAGGATAAATAAGTGTAATGGGTGTCTAATCAATGTTTTTTTTCTATTTCCTGGGTCATATAAATGATCTCTGGGATTCTAAAATCAATGCCTTTCCTGTAATCTATTATTCAAAAGGATGACATGTCTCCTCTTTCATGCTGTTGTTTCGGTTGAGGCTCCGGGACCCTCTTATTAAAAATGCCTGAGGATAAATAAGTGTAATGGGTGTCTAATGAATGTTTTTTTCTATTTCAAGGGTCATATAAATGATCTCTGGGATTCTAAAATCAATGACTTTCCTGTAATCTATTATTCAAAAGGATGACATATCTCCTCTTTCATGCTGTTGTTTCGGTTGAGGCTCCGGGACCCTCTTATTAAAAAGGCCTGAGGATAAATAAGTGTAATGGGTGTCTAATCAATGTTTTTTTCTATTTCCCGGGTCTTATTAAAAAGGCCTGAGGAAAAATAAGTGTACTGGGTATCTAATCAATGTTTTTTTTCTATTTCACGGTTGCAAATAATGATCTGTGGGTTTCTAAAATCAATGCCTTTCCTGTAATCTATTATTCAAAAGGATGACATATGTCCTCTTTCATGCTGTTGTTTCGGTTGAGGCTCTGGGACCCTCTTATTAAAAAGGCCTGAGGATAAATAAGTGTAACGGGTGTCTAATCAATGTTTTTTTCTATTTCCCGGGTCATATAAATGATCTCTGGGATTCTAAAATCAATGCTTTTCATGTAATCTATTATTCAAAAGGATGACATATCTCCTCTTTCATGCTGTTGTTTCGGTTGAGGCTCCGGGACCCTCGTATTAAAAAGGCCTGAGGATAAATAAGTGTACTGTGTGTCTAATCAATGTTTTTTTCTATTTCCCGGTTGAATATAATGATCTGTGGGTTTCTAAAATCAATGCCTTTCTTGTAATCTATTATTCAAAAGGATGACATATGTCCTCTTTCATGCTGTTGTTTCGGTTGAGGCTCCGGGACCCTCATATTAAAAAGGCCTGAGGATAAATAAGTGTAACGGGTGTCTAATCAATGTTTTTTTCTATTTCACGGTTGCAAATAATGATCCGTGGGTCTCTAAAATCAATGCCTTTACTGTAATTAATTATTCAAAAGGATGACATATCTCCTCTTTCATGCTGTTGTTTCGGTTGAGGCTCCGGGACCCTCTTATTAAAAAGGCCTGAGGATAAATAAGTGTAACGGGTGTCTAATCAATGTTTTTTTCTATTTCCCGGGTCATATAAATGATCTCTGGGATTCTAAAATCAATGACTTTCCTGTAATCTATTATTCAAAAGGATGACATGTCTCCTCTTTCATGCTGTTGTTTCGGTTGAGGCTCCGGGACCCTCTTATTAAAAATGCCTGAGGATAAATAAGTGTAACGGGTGTCTAATGAATGTTTTTTTCTATTTCAAGGGTCATATAAATGATCTCTGGGATTCTAAAATCAATGACTTTCCTGTTATCTATTATTCAAAAGGATGACATATATCCTCTTTCATGCTGTTGTTTCGGTTGAGGCTCCGGGACCCTCTTATTAAAAATGCCTGAAGATAAATAAGTGTAATGGGTGTCTAATCAATGTTTTTTTCTATTTCCCGGGTCTTATTAAAAAGGCCTGAGGAAAAATAAGTGTACTGGGTGTCTAATCAATGTTTTTTTTTTAGATTTCACAGTTGCAAAAAATTATCCACGGGTTTCTAAAATCAATGCCTTTCATGTAATCTATTATTCACAAGGATGCCATATGTACTTTTTCATGCTGTTGTTTCTGTTGAGGCTCCAGGAGCCTCTTATTAAAAAGGCCTAAGGAAAAATAAGTGTACTGGGTGTCTAATCAATGTTTTTTTCTATTTCCCGGTTGCAACTAATGATCTCTGTGTTTCTGAAATCAATGCCTTTCCTGTAATCTATTATTCAAAAGGATGACATATCTCCTCTTTCATGCTGTTGTTTTGGTTGAGGCTCCGGGACCCTCTTATTAAAAAGGCCTGAGGATAAATAAGTGTAATGGGTGTCTAATCAATGTTTTTTTTCTATTTCCTGGGTCATATAAATGATCTCTGGGATTCTAAAATCAATGCCTTTCCTGTAATCTATTATTCAAAAGGATGACATGTCTCCTCTTTCATGCTGTTGTTTCGGTTGAGGCTCCGGGACCCTCTTATTAAAAATGCCTGAGGATAAATAAGTGTAATGGGTGTCTAATCAATGTTTTTTTTCTATTTCCTGGGTCATATAAATGATCTCTGGGATTCTAAAATCAATGCCTTTCCTGTAATCTATTATTCAAAAGGATGACATGTCTCCTCTTTCATGCTGTTGTTTCGGTTGAGGCTCCGGGACCCTCTTATTAAAAATGCCTGAGGATAAATAAGTGTAATGGGTGTCTAATGAATGTTTTTTTCTATTTCAAGGGTCATATAAATGATCTCTGGGATTCTAAAATCAATGACTTTCCTGTAATCTATTATTCAAAAGGATGACATATCTCCTCTTTCATGCTGTTGTTTCGGTTGAGGCTCCGGGACCCTCTTATTAAAAAGGCCTGAGGATAAATAAGTGTAATGGGTGTCTAATCAATGTTTTTTTCTATTTCCCGGGTCTTATTAAAAAGGCCTGAGGAAAAATAAGTGTACTGGGTATCTAATCAATGTTTTTTTTCTATTTCACGGTTGCAAATAATGATCTGTGGGTTTCTAAAATCAATGCCTTTCCTGTAATCTATTATTCAAAAGGATGACATATGTCCTCTTTCATGCTGTTGTTTCGGTTGAGGCTCTGGGACCCTCTTATTAAAAAGGCCTGAGGATAAATAAGTGTAACGGGTGTCTAATCAATGTTTTTTTCTATTTCCCGGGTCATATAAATGATCTCTGGGATTCTAAAATCAATGCTTTTCATGTAATCTATTATTCAAAAGGATGACATATCTCCTCTTTCATGCTGTTGTTTCGGTTGAGGCTCCGGGACCCTCGTATTAAAAAGGCCTGAGGATAAATAAGTGTACTGTGTGTCTAATCAATGTTTTTTTCTATTTCCCGGTTGAATATAATGATCTGTGGGTTTCTAAAATCAATGCCTTTCTTGTAATCTATTATTCAAAAGGATGACATATGTCCTCTTTCATGCTGTTGTTTCGGTTGAGGCTCCGGGACCCTCATATTAAAAAGGCCTGAGGATAAATAAGTGTAACGGGTGTCTAATCAATGTTTTTTTCTATTTCACGGTTGCAAATAATGATCCGTGGGTCTCTAAAATCAATGCCTTTACTGTAATTAATTATTCAAAAGGATGACATATCTCCTCTTTCATGCTGTTGTTTCGGTTGAGGCTCCGGGACCCTCTTATTAAAAAGGCCTGAGGATAAATAAGTGTAACGGGTGTCTAATCAATGTTTTTTTCTATTTCCCGGGTCATATAAATGATCTCTGGGATTCTAAAATCAATGACTTTCCTGTAATCTATTATTCAAAAGGATGACATGTCTCCTCTTTCATGCTGTTGTTTCGGTTGAGGCTCCGGGACCCTCTTATTAAAAATGCCTGAGGATAAATAAGTGTAACGGGTGTCTAATGAATGTTTTTTTCTATTTCAAGGGTCATATAAATGATCTCTGGGATTCTAAAATCAATGACTTTCCTGTTATCTATTATTCAAAAGGATGACATATATCCTCTTTCATGCTGTTGTTTCGGTTGAGGCTCCGGGACCCTCTTATTAAAAATGCCTGAAGATAAATAAGTGTAATGGGTGTCTAATCAATGTTTTTTTCTATTTCCCGGGTCTTATTAAAAAGGCCTGAGGAAAAATAAGTGTACTGGGTGTCTAATCAATGTTTTTTTTCTATTTCACGGTTGCAAATAATGATCTGTGGGTTTCTAAAATCAATGCCTTTCCTGTAATCTATTATTCAAAAGGATGACATATGTCCACTTTCATGCTGTTGTTTCGGTTGAGGCTCTTGGACCCTCTTATTAAAAAGGCCTGAGGATAAATAAGTGTAATGGGTGTCTAATCAATGTTTTTTTCTATTTCCCGGGTCATATAAATGATCTGTGGGATTCTAAAATCAATTCCTTTCATGTAATCTATTATTCAAAAGGATGACATATCTCCTCTTTCATGCTGTTGTTTCGGTTGAGGCTCCGGGACCCTCGTATTAAAAAGGCCTGAGGATAAATAAGTGTACTGTGTGTCTAATCAATGTTTTTTTCTATTTCCCGGTTGAATATAATGATCTGTGGGTTTCTAAAATCAATGCCTTTCTTGTAATCTATTATTCAAAAGGATGACATATGTCCTCTTTCATGCTGTTGTTTCGGTTGAGGCTCCGGGATACACGTATTAAAAAGGCCTGAGGATAAATAAGTGTAACGGGTGTCTAATCAATGTTTTTTTCTATTTCACGGTTGCAAATAATGATCCGTGGGTCTCTAAAATCAATGCCTTTACTGTAATTAATTATTCAAAACGATGACATATCTCCTCTTTCATGCTGTTGTTTCGGTTGAGGCTCCGGGACCCTCGTATTAAAAAGGCCTGAGGATAAATAAGTGTAACGGGTGTCTAATCAATGTTTTTTTCTATTTCCCGGGTCATATAAATGATCTCTGGGATTCTAAAATCAATGCCTTTCCTGTAATCTATTATTCAAAAGGATGACATATGTCCTCTTTCATGCTGTTGTTTCGGTTGAGGCTCCGGGAAACTCTTATTAAAAAGGCCTTAGGATAAATAAGTGTAACGGGTGTCTAATCAATGTTTTTTTCTATTTCCCGGTTGCAACTAATGATCTCTGTGTTTCTGAAATCAATGCCTTTCCTGTAATCTATTATTCAAAAGGATGACATATCTCCTCTTTCATGCTGTTATTTTGGTTGAGGCTTCGGGACCCTCTTATTAAAAAGGACTGAGGATAAATAAGTGTAACCGGTGTCTAATGAATGTTTTTTTCTATTTCAAAGGTCATATAAATGATCTCTGGGATTCTAAAATCAATGCCTTTCCTGTAATCTATTATTCAAAAGGATGACATATCTCCTCTTTCATGCTGTTGTTTCGGTTGAGGCTCCGGGACCCTCTTATTAAAAATGCCTGAGAATAAATAAGTGTAACGGGTGTCTAATGAATGTTGTTTTCTATTTCAAGGGTCATATAAATGATCTCTGGGATTCTAAAATCAATGCCTTTCCTGTAATCTATTATTCAAAAGGATGACATATCTCCTCTTTCATGCTGTTGTTTCGGTTGAGGCTCCGGGACCCTCGTATTAAAAAGGCCTGAGGATAAATAAGTGTACTGTGTGTCTAATCAATGTTTTTTTCTATTTCCCGGTTGAATATAATGATCTGTGGGTTTCTAAAATCAATGCCTTTCTTGTAATCTATTATTCAAAAGGATGACATATGTTCTCTTTCATGCTGTTGTTTCGGTTGAGGCTCCGGGACCCTCGTATTAAAAAGGCCTGAGGATAAATAAGTGTAACGGTTGTCTAATCAATGTTTTTTTTTATTTCCCGGGTCATATAAATGATCTCTGGGATTCTAAAATCAATGCCTTTCATGTAATCTATTATTCAAAAGGATGACATATCTCCTCTTTCCTGCTGTTGTTTCGGTTGAGGCTCCGGGACCCTCGTATTAAAAAGGCCTGAGGATAAATAAGTGTACTGTGTGTCTAATCAATGTTTTTTTCTATTTCCCGGTTGAATATAATGATCTGTGGGTTTCTAAAATCAATGCCTTTCTTGTAATCTATTATTCAAAAGGATGACATATGTTCTCTTTCATGCTGTTGTTTCGGTTGAGGCTCCGGGACCCTCGTATTAAAAAGGCCTGAGGATAAATAAGTGTAACGGGTGTCTAATCAATGTTTTTTTCTATTTCACGGTTGCAAATAATGATCCGTGGGTCTCTAAAATCAATGCCTTTACTGTAATTAATTATTCAAAAGGATGACATATCTCCTCTTTCATGCTGTTGTTTCGGTTGAGGCTCCGGGACCCTCTTATTAAAAAGGCCTGAGGATAAATAAGTGTAACGGGTGTCTAATCAATGTTTTTTTCTATTTCCCGGGTCATATAAATGATCTCTGGGATTCTAAAATCAATGCCTTTCCTGTAATCTATTATTCAAAAGGATGACATGTCTCCTCTTTCATGCTGTTGTTTCGGTTGAGGCTCCGGGACCCTCTTATTAAAAATGCCTGAGGATAAATAAGTGTAACGGGTGTCTAATGAATGTTTTTTTCTATTTCAAGGGTCATATAAATGATCTCTGGGATTCTAAAATCAATGACTTTCCTGTTATCTATTATTCAAAAGGATGACATATCTCCTCTTTCATGCTGTTGTTTCGGTTGAGGCTCCGGGACCCTCTTATTAAAAATGCCTGAAGATAAATAAGTGTAATGGGTGTCTAATCAATGTTTTTTTCTATTTCCCGGGTCTTATTAAAAAGGCCTGAGGAAAAATAAGTGTACCGGGTGTCTAATCAATGTTTGTTTTCTATTTCACGGTTGCAAATAATGATCTGTGGGTTTCTAAAATCAATGCCTTTCCTGTAATCTATTATTCAAAAGGATGACATATGTCCACTTTCATGCTGTTGTTTCGGTTGAGGCTCTGGGACCCTCTTATTAAAAAGGCCTGAGGATAAATAAGTGTAACGGGTGTCTAATCAATGTTTTTTTCTATTTCCCGGGTCATATAAATGATCTGTGGGATTCTAACATCAATGCCTTTCATGTAATCTATTATTCAAAAGGATGACATATCTCCTCTTTCATGCTGTTGTTTCGGTTGAGGCTCCGGGACCCTCGTATTAAAAAGGCCTGAGGATAAATAAGTGTACTGTGTGTCTAATCAATGTTTTTTTCTATTTCCCGGTTGAATATAATGATCTGTGGGTTTCTAAAATCAATGCCTTTCTTGTAATCTATTATTCAAAAGGATGACATATGTCCTCTTTCATGCTGTTGTTTCGGTTGAGGCTCCGGGACCCTCGTATTAAAAAGGCCTGAGGATAAATAAGTGTAACGGGTGTCTAATCAATGTTTTTTTCTATTTGACGGTTGCAAATAATGATCCGTGGGTCTCTAAAATCAATGCCTTTACTGTAATTAATTATTCAAAAGGATGACATATCTCCTCTTTCATGCTGTTGTTTCGGTTGAGGCTCCGGGACCCTCGTATTAAAAAGGCCTGAGGATAAATAAGTGTAACGGGTGTCTAATCAATGTTTTTTTCTATTTCCCGGGTCATATAAATGATCTCTGTGATTCTAAAATCAATGCCTTTCCTGTAATCTATTATTCAAAAGGATGACATATGTCCTCTTTCATGCTGTTGTTTCGGTTGAGGCTCCGGGAAACTCTTATTAAAAAGGCCTGAGGATAAATAAGTGTAACGGGTGTCTAATCAATGTTTTTTTCTATTTCCCGGTTGCAACTAATGATCTCTGTGTTTCTGAAATCAATGCCTTTCCTGTAATCTATTATTCAAAAGGATGACATATCTCCTCTTTCATGCTGTTGTTTCGGTTGAGGCTCCGGGACCCTCTTATTAAAAAGGCCTGAGGATAAATAAGTGTAACGGGTGTCTAATCAATGTTTTTTTCTATTTCCCGGGTCATATAAATGATCTCTGGGATTCTAAAATCAATGCCTTTCCTGTAATCTATTATTCAAAAGGATGACATGTCTCATCTTTCATGCTGTTGTTTCGGTTGAGGCTCCGGCACCCTCTTATTAAAAAGGCCTGAGGATAAATAAGTGTAACGGGTGTCTAATCAATGTTTTTTTCTATTTCCCGGGTCATATAAATGATCTCTGGGATTCTAAAATCAATGCCTTTCCTGTAATCTATTATTCAAAAGGATGACATGTCTCCTCTTTCATGCTGTTGTTTCGGTTGAGGCTCCGGGACCCTCTTATTAAAAATGCCTGAGGATAAATAAGTGTAACGGGTGTCTAATGAATGTTTTTTTCTATTTCAAGGGTCATATAAATGATCTCTGGGATTCTAAAATCAATGACTTTCCTGTTATCTATTATTCAAAAGGATGACATATCTCCTCTTTCATGCTGTTGTTTTGGTTGAGGCTCCGGGACCCTCTTATTAAAAATGCCTGAAGATAAATAAGTGTAATGGGTGTCTAATCAATGTTTTTTTCTATTTCCCGGGTCTTATTAAAAAGGCCTGAGGAAAAATAAGTGTACTGGGTGTCTAATCAATGTTTGTTTTCTATTTCACGGTTGCAAATAATGATCTGTGGGTTTCTAAAATCAATGCCTTTCCTGTAATCTATTATTCAAAAGGATGACATATGTCCACTTTCATGCTGTTGTTTCGGTTGAGGCTCTGGGACCCTCTTATTAAAAAGGCCTGAGGATAAATAAGTGTAACGGGTGTCTAATCAATGTTTTTTTCTATTTCCCGGGTCATATAAATGATCTGTGGGATTCTAACATCAATGCCTTTCATGTAATCTATTATTCAAAAGGATGACATATCTCCTCTTTCATGCTGTTGTTTCGGTTGAGGCTCCGGGACCCTCGTATTAAAAAGGCCTGAGGATAAATAAGTGTACTGTGTGTCTAATCAATGTTTTTTTCTATTTCCCGGTTGAATATAATGATCTGTGGGTTTCTAAAATCAATGCCTTTCTTGTAATCTATTATTCAAAAGGATGACATATGTCCTCTTTCATGCTGTTGTTTCAGTTGAGGCTCCGGGACCCTCGTATTAAAAAGGCCTGAGGATAAATAAGTGTAACGGGTGTCTAATCAATGTTTTTTTCTATTTCACGGTTGCAAATAATGATCCGTGGGTCTCTAAAATCAATGCCTTTACTGTAATTAATTATTCAAAAGGATGACATATCTCCTCTTTCATGCTGTTGTTTCGGTTGAGGCTCCGGGACCCTCGTATTAAAAAGGCCTGAGGATAAATAAGTGTAACGGGTGTCTAATCAATGTTTTTTTCTATTTCCCGGGTCATATAAATGATCTCTGGGATTCTAAAATCAATGCCTTTCCTGTAATCTATTATTCAAAAGGATGACATATGTCCTCTTTCATGCTGTTGTTTCGGTTGAGGCTCCGGGAAACTCTTATTAAAAAGGCCTGAGGATAAATAAGTGTAACGGGTGTCTAATCAATGTTTTTTTCTATTTCCCGGTTGCAACTAATGATCTCTGTGTTTCTGAAATCAATGCCTTTCCTGTAATCTATTATTCAAAAGGATGACATATCTCCTCTTTCATGCTGTTGTTTCGGTTGAGGCTCCGGGACCCTCGTATTAAAAAGGCCTGAGGATAAATAAGTGTACTGTGTGTCTAATCAATGTTTTTTTCTATTTCCCGGTTGAATATAATGATCTGTGGGTTTCTAAAATCAATGCCTTTCTTGTAATCTATTATTCAAAAGGATGACATATGTCCTCTTTCATGCTGTTGTTTCGGTTGAGGCTCCGGGACCCTCGTATTAAAAAGGCCTGAGGATAAATAAGTGTAACGGGTGTCTAATCAATGTTTTTTTCTATTTCACGGTTGCAAATAATGATCCGTGGGTCTCTAAAATCAATGCCTTTCCTGTAATCTATTATTCAAAAGGATGACATGTCTCCTCTTTCATGCTGTTGTTTCGGTTGAGGCTCCGGGACCCTCTTATTAAAAATGCCTGAGGATAAATAAGTGTAACGGGTGTCTAATGAATGTTTTTTTCTATTTCAAGGGTCATATAAATGATCTCTGGGATTCTAAAATCAATGACTTTCCTGTTATCTATTATTCAAAAGGATGACATATCTCCTCTTTCATGCTGTTGTTTCGGTTGAGGCTCCGGGACCCTCTTATTAAAGATGCCTGAGGATAAATAAGTGTAACCGGTGTCTAATGAATGTTTTTTTCTATTTCAAAGGTCATATAAATGATCTCTGGGATTCTAAAATCAATGCCTTTCCTGTAATCTATTATTCAAAAGGATGACATATCTCCTCTTTCATGCTGTTGTTTCGGTTGAGGCTCCGGGACCCTCTTATTAGAAATGCCTGAGGATAAATAAGTGTAACGGGTGTCTAATGAATGTTGTTTTCTATTTCCCGGGTCATATAAATGATCTGTGGGATTCTAAAATCAATGCCTTTCATGTAATCTATTATTCAAAAGGATGACATATCTCCTCTTTCATGCTGTTGTTTCAGTTGAGGCTCCGGGACCCTCGTATTAAAAAGGCCTGAGGATAAATAAGTGTACTGTGTGTCTAATCAATGTTTTTTTCTATTTCCCGGTTGAATATAATGATCTGTGGGTTTCTAAAATCAATGCCTTTCTTGTAATCTATTATTCAAAAGGATGACATATGTCCTCTTTCATGCTGTTGTTTCGGTTGAGGCTCCGGGATACTCGTATTAAAAAGGCCTGAGGATAAATAAGTGTAACGGGTGTCTAATCAATGTTTTTTTCTATTTCACGGTTGCAAATAATGATCCGTGGGTCTCTAAAATCAATGCCTTTACTGTAATTAATTATTCAAAACGATGACATATCTCCTCTTTCATGCTGTTGTTTCGGTTGAGGCTCCGGGACCCTCGTATTAAAAAGGCCTGAGGATAAATAAGTGTAACGGGTGTCTAATCAATGTTTTTTTCTATTTCCCGGGTCATATAAATGATCTCTGGGATTCTAAAATCAATGCCTTTCCTGTAATCTATTATTCAAAAGGATGACATATGTCCTCTTTCATGCTGTTGTTTCGGTTGAGGCTCCGGGAAACTCTTATTAAAAAGGCCTTAGGATAAATAAGTGTAACGGGTGTCTAATCAATGTTTTTTTCTATTTCCCGGTTGCAACTAATGATCTCTGTGTTTCTGAAATCAATGCCTTTCCTGTAATCTATTATTCAAAAGGATGACATATCTCCTCTTTCATGCTGTTATTTTGGTTGAGGCTTCGGGACCCTCTTATTAAAAAGGACTGAGGATAAATAAGTGTAACCGGTGTCTAATGAATGTTTTTTTCTATTTCAAAGGTCATATAAATGATCTCTGGGATTCTAAAATCAATGCCTTTCCTGTAATCTATTATTCAAAAGGATGACATATCTCCTCTTTCATGCTGTTGTTTCGGTTGAGGCTCCGGGACCCTCTTATTAAAAATGCCTGAGAATAAATAAGTGTAACGGGTGTCTAATGAATGTTGTTTTCTATTTCAAGGGTCATATAAATGATCTCTGGGATTCTAAAATCAATGCCTTTCCTGTAATCTATTATTCAAAAGGATGACATATCTCCTCTTTCATGCTGTTGTTTCGGTTGAGGCTCCGGGACCCTCGTATTAAAAAGGCCTGAGGATAAATAAGTGTAACGGTTGTCTAATCAATGTTTTTTTCTATTTCCCGGGTCATATAAATGATCTCTGGGATTCTAAAATCAATGCCTTTCATGTAATCTATTATTCAAAAGGATGACATATCTCCTCTTTCCTGCTGTTGTTTCGGTTGAGGCTCCGGGACCCTCGTATTAAAAAGGCCTGAGGATAAATAAGTGTACTGTGTGTCTAATCAATGTTTTTTTCTATTTCCCGGTTGAATATAATGATCTGTGGGTTTCTAAAATCAATGCCTTTCTTGTAATCTATTATTCAAAAGGATGACATATGTCCTCTTTCATGCTGTTGTTTCGGTTGAGGCTCCGGGACCCTCGTATTAAAAAGGCCTGAGGATAAATAAGTGTAACGGGTGTCTAATCAATGTTTTTTTCTATTTCACGGTTGCAAATAATGATCCGTGGGTCTCTAAAATCAATGCCTTTACTGTAATTAATTATTCAAAAGGATGACATATCTCCTCTTTCATGCTGTTGTTTCGGTTGAGGCTCCGGGACCCTCTTATTAAAAAGGCCTGAGGATAAATAAGTGTAACGGGTGTCTAATCAATGTTTTTTTCTATTTCCCGGGTCATATAAATGATCTCTGGGATTCTAAAATCAATGCCTTTCCTGTAATCTATTATTCAAAAGGATGACATGTCTCCTCTTTCATGCTGTTGTTTCGGTTGAGGCTCCGGGACCCTCTTATTAAAAATGCCTGAGGATAAATAAGTGTAACGGGTGTCTAATGAATGTTTTTTTCTATTTCAAGGGTCATATAAATGATCTCTGGGATTCTAAAATCAATGACTTTCCTGTTATCTATTATTCAAAAGGATGACATATCTCCTCTTTCATGCTGTTGTTTCGGGTTGAGGCTCCGGGACCCTCTTATTAAAAATGCCTGAAGATAAATAAGTGTAATGGGTGTCTAATCAATGTTTTTTTCTATTTCCCGGGTCTTATTAAAAAGGCCTGAGGAAAAATAAGTGTACTGGGTGTCTAATCAATGTTTGTTTTCTATTTCACGGTTGCAAATAATGATCTGTGGGTTTCTAAAATCAATGCCTTTCCTGTAATCTATTATTCAAAAGGATAAAATATGTCCACTTTCATGCTGTTGTTTCGGTTGAGGCTCTGGGACCCTCTTATTAAAAAGGCCTGAGGATAAATAAGTGTAACGGGTGTCTAATCAATGTTTTTTTCTATTTCCCGGGTCATATAAATGATCTGTGGGATTCTAACATCAATGCCTTTCATGTAATCTATTATTCAAAAGGATGACATATCTCCTCTTTCATGCTGTTGTTTCGGTTGAGGCTCCGGGACCCTCGTATTAAAAAGGCCTGAGGATAAATAAGTGTACTGTGTGTCTAATCAATGTTTTTTTCTATTTCCCGGTTGAATATAATGATCTGTGGGTTTCTAAAATCAATGCCTTTCTTGTAATCTATTATTCAAAAGGATGACATATCTCCTCTTTCATGCTGTTGTTTCGGTTGAGGCTCCGGGACCCTCTTATTAAAAAGGCCTGAGGATAAATAAGTGTAACGGGTGTCTAATCAATGTTTTTTTCTATTTCCCGGGTCATATAAATGATCTCTGGGATTCTAAAATCAATGCCTTTCCTGTAATCTATTATTCAAAAGGATGACATGTCTCATCTTTCATGCTGTTGTTTCGGTTGAGGCTCCGGCACCCTCTTATTAAAAAGGCCTGAGGATAAATAAGTGTAACGGGTGTCTAATCAATGTTTTTTTCTATTTCCCGGTTGCAACTAATGATCTCTGTGTTTCTGAAATCAATGCCTTTCCTGTAATCTATTATTCAAAAGGATGACATGTCTCATCTTTCATGCTGTTGTTTCGGTTGAGGCTCCGGGAAACTCTTATTAAAAAGGCCTGAGGATAAATAAGTGTAACGGGTGTCTAATCAATGTTTTTTTCTATTTCCCGGTTGCAACTAATGATCTCTGTGTTTCTGAAATCAATGCCTTTCCTGTAATCTATTATTCAAAAGGATGACATATGTCCTCTTTCATGCTGTTGTTTCGGTTGAGGCTCCGGGACCCTCTTATTAAAAATGCCTGAAGATAAATAAGTGTAATGGGTGTCTAATCAATGTTTTTTTCTATTTCCCGGGTCTTATTAAAAAGGCCTGAGGAAAAATAAGTGTACTGGGTGTCTAATCAATGTTTGTTTTCTATTTCACGGTTGCAAATAATGATCTGTGGGTTTCTAAAATCAATGCCTTTCCTGTAATCTATTATTCAAAAGGATGACATATGTCCACTTTCATGCTGTTGTTTCGGTTGAGGCTCTGGGACCCTCTTATTAAAAAGGCCTGAGGATAAATAAGTGTAACGGGTGTCTAATCAATGTTTTTTTCTATTTCCCGGGTCATATAAATGATCTGTGGGATTCTAACATCAATGCCTTTCATGTAATCTATTATTCAAAAGGATGACATATCTCCTCTTTCATGCTGTTGTTTCGGTTGAGGCTCCGGGACCCTCGTATTAAAAAGGCCTGAGGATAAATAAGTGTACTGTGTGTCTAATCAATGTTTTTTTCTATTTCCCGGTTGAATATAATGATCTGTGGGTTTCTAAAATCAATGCCTTTCTTGTAATCTATTATTCAAAAGGATGACATATGTCCTCTTTCATGCTGTTGTTTCAGTTGAGGCTCCGGGACCCTCGTATTAAAAAGGCCTGAGGATAAATAAGTGTAACGGGTGTCTAATCAATGTTTTTTTCTATTTCACGGTTGCAAATAATGATCCGTGGGTCTCTAAAATCAATGCCTTTACTGTAATTAATTATTCAAAAGGATGACATATCTCCTCTTTCATGCTGTTGTTTCGGTTGAGGCTCCGGGACCCTCTTATTAAAAAGGCCTGAGGATAAATAAGTGTAACGGGTGTCTAATCAATGTTTTTTTCTATTTCCCGGGTCATATAAATGATCTCTGGGATTCTAAAATCAATGCCTTTCCTGTAATCTATTATTCAAAAGGATGACATATGTCCTCTTTCATGCTGTTGTTTCGGTTGAGGCTCCGGGAAACTCTTATTAAAAAGGCCTGAGGATAAATAAGTGTAACGGGTGTCTAATCAATGTTTTTTTCTATTTCCCGGTTGCAACTAATGATCTCTGTGTTTCTGAAATCAATGCCTTTCCTGTAATCTATTATTCAAAAGGATGACATATCTCCTCTTTCATGCTGTTATTTTGGTTGAGGCTCCGGGACCCTCTTATTAAAGATGCCTGAGGATAAATAAGTGTAACCGGTGTCTAATGAATGTTTTTTTCTATTTCAAAGGTCATATAAATGATCTCTGGGATTCTAAAATCAATGCCTTTCCTGTAATCTATTATTCAAAAGGATGACATATCTCCTCTTTCATGCTGTTGTTTCGGTTGAGGCTCCGGGACCCTCTTATTAGAAATGCCTGAGGATAAATAAGTGTAACGGGTGTCTAATGAATGTTGTTTTCTATTTCAAGGGTCATATAAATGATCTCTGGGATTCTAAAATCAATGCCTTTCCTGTAATCTATTATTCAAAAGGATGACATATCTCCTCTTTCATGCTGTTGTTTCGGTTGAGGCTCCGGGACCCTCTTATTAAAAAAGGCCTGAGGATAAATTAGTGTACTGGGTGTCTAATCAATGTTTTTTTCTATTTCCCGGGTCTTATTAAAAAGGCCTGAGGAAAAATAAGTGTACTGGGTGTCTAATCAATGTTTTTTTCTATTTCACGGTTGCCAATAATGATCTGTGGGTTTCTAAAATCAATGCCTTTCCTGTAATCTATTTTTCAAAAGGATGACATATGTCCTCTTTCATGCTGTTGTTTCGGTTGAGGCTCCGGGACCCTCTTATTAAAAAGGCCTGAAGATAAATAAGTGTAACGCGTGTCTAATCAATGTTTTTTTCTATTTCCCGGGTCATATAAATGATCTCTGGGATTCTAAAATCAATGCCTTTCATGTAATCTATTATTCAAAAGGATGACATATCTCCTCTTTCATGCTGTTGTTTCGGTTGAGGCTCCGGGACCCTTGTATTAAAAAGGCCTGAGGATAAATAAGTGTACTGGGTGTCTAATCAATGTTTTTTTCTACTTCCCGGTTGAATATAATGATCTGTGGGTTTCTAAAATCAATGCCTTTCTTGAAATCTATTATTCAAAAGGTTGACATATGTCCTCTTTCATGCTGTTGTTTCGGTTGAGGCTCCGGGACCCTCATATTAAAAAGGCCTGAGGATAAATAAGTGTAACGGGTGTCTAATCAATGTTTTTTTCTATTTCCTGGGTAATATAAATGATCTCTGGGATTCTAAAATCAATGCCTTTCCTGTAATCTATTATTCAAAAGGATGACATATCTCCTCTTTCATGCTGTTGTTTCGGTTGAGGCTCCGGGACCCTCTTATTAAAAATGCCTGAGGATAAATAAGTGTAACGGGTATCTAATGAATGTTTTTTCTATTTCAAGGGTCATATAAATGATCTCTGGGATTCTAAAATCAATGCCTTTCCTGTAATCTATTATTCAAAAGGATGACATATCTCCTCTTTCATGCTGTTGTTTCGGTTGAGGCTCCGGGACCCTCTTATTAAAAAGTTCTGAGGAAAAATAAGTGTACTGGGTGTCTAATCAATATTTTTTTCTATTTCACGGTTGCAAATAATGATCTGTGGGTTTCTAAAATCAATGCCTTTCCTGTAATCTATTTTTCAAAAGGATGACATATGTCCTCTTTCATGCTGTTGTTTTGGTTGAGGCTCCGGGACCCTCTTATTAAAAAGGCCTGAAGATAAATAAGTGTAACGGGTGTCTAATCAATGTTTTTTTCTATTTCCCGGGTCATATAAATGATCTCTGGGATTCTAAAATCAGTGCCTTTCATGTAATCTATTATTGAAAAGGATGACATATCTCCTCTTTCATGCTGTTGTTTCGGTTGAGGCTCCGGGACCCTCGTATTAAAAAGGCCTGAGGATAAATAAGTGTACTGGGTGTCTAATCAATGTTTTTTTCTATTTCCCGGTTGAATATAATGATCTGTGGGTTTCTAAAATCAATGCCTTTCTTGTAATCTATTATTCAAAAGGATGACATATGTCCTCTTTCATGCTGTTGTTTCGGTTGAGGCTCCGGGACCCTCGTATTAAAAAGGCCTGAGGATAAATAAGTGTAACGGGTGTCTAATCAATGTTTTTTTCTATTTCACGGGTCATATAAATGATCTCTGGGATTCTAAAATCAATGCCTTTCATGTAATCTATTATTCAAAAGGATGACATATCTCCTCTTTCATGTGGTTGTTTCGGTTGAGGCTCCGGGACCCTCGTATTAAAAAGGCCTGAGGATAAATAAGTGTAACGGGTGTCTAATCAATGTTTTTTTCTATTTCCCGGGTCATATAAATGATCTCTGGGATTCTAAAATCAATGCCTTTCCTGTAATTTTGTTATTCAAAAGGATGACATATCTCCTCTTTTATGCTGTTGTTTTGGTTGAGGTTCCGGGACCCTCTTATTAAAAAGGCCTGAGGATAAATAAGTGTAACGGGTGTCTAATCAATGTTTTTTTCTATTTCACGGTTGCAAATAATGATCCGTGGGTCTCTAAAATCAATGCCTTTACTGTAATTAATTATTCAAAAGGATGACATATCTCCTCTTTCATGCTGTTGTTTCGGTTGAGGCTCCGGGACCCTCTTATTAAAAAGGCCTGAGGATAAATAAGTGTAACGGGTGTCTAATCAATGTTTTTTTCTATTTCCCGGGTCATATAAATGATCTCTGGGATTCTAAAATCAATGCCTTTCCTGTAATCTATTATTCAAAAGGATGACATGTCTCCTCTTTCATGCTGTTGTTTCGGTTGAGGCTCCGGGACCCTCTTATTAAAAATGCCTGAGGATAAATAAGTGTAACGGGTGTCTAATGAATGTTTTTTTCTATTTCAAGGGTCATATAAATGATCTCTGGGATTCTAAAATCAATGACTTTCCTGTTATCTATTATTCAAAAGGATGACATATCTCCTCTTTCATGCTGTTGTTTCGGTTGAGGCTCCTTGACCCTCTTATTAAAAATGCCTGAAGATAAATAAGTGTAATGGGTGTCTAATCAATGTTTTTTTCTATTTCCCGGGTCTTATTAAAAAGGCCTGAGGAAAAATAAGTGTACTGGGTGTCTAATCAATGTTTGTTTTCTATTTCACGGTTGCAAATAATGATCTGTGGGTTTCTAAAATCAATGCCTTTCCTGTAATCTATTATTCAAAAGGATGACATATGTCCACTTTCATGCTGTTGTTTCGGTTGAGGCTCTGAGACCCTCTTATTAAAAAGGCCTGAGGATAAATAAGTGTAACGGGTGTCTAATCAATGTTTTTTTCTATTTCCCGGGTCATATAAATGATCTGTGGGATTCTAACATCAATGCCTTTCATGTAATCTATTATTCAAAAGGATGACATATCTCCTCTTTCATGCTGTTGTTTCGGTTGAGGCTCCGGGACCCTCGTATTAAAAAGGCCTGAGGATAAATAAGTGTACTGTGTGTCTAATCAATGTTTTTTTCTATTTCCCGGTTGAATATAATGATCTGTGGGTTTCTAAAATCAATGCCTTTCTTGTAATCTATTATTCAAAAGGATGACATATGTCCTCTTTCATGCTGTTGTTTCGGTTGAGGCTCCGGGACCCTCGTATTAAAAAGGCCTGAGGATAAATAAGTGTAACGGGTGTCTAATCAATGTTTTTTTCTATTTCACGGTTGCAAATAATGATCCGTGGGTCTCTAAAATCAATGCCTTTACTGTAATTAATTATTCAAAAGGATGACATATCTCCTCTTTCATGCTGTTGTTTCGGTTGAGGCTCCGGGACCCTCGTATTAAAAAGGCCTGAGGATAAATAAGTGTAACGGGTGTCTAATCAATGTTTTTTTCTATTTCCCGGGTCATATAAATGATCTCTGGGATTCTAAAATCAATGCCTTTCCTGTAATCTATTATTCAAAAGGATGACATATGTCCTCTTTCATGCTGTTGTTTCGGTTGAGGCTCCGGGAAACTCTTATTAAAAAGGCCTGAGGATAAATAAGTGTAACGGGTGTCTAATCAATGTTTTTTTCTATTTCCCGGTTGCAACTAATGATCTCTGTGTTTCTGAAATCAATGCCTTTCCTGTAATCTATTATTCAAAAGGATGACATATCTCCTCTTTCATGCTGTTGTTTCGGTTGAGGCTCCGGGACCCTCTTATTAAAAAGGCCTGAGGATAAATAAGTGTAACGGGTGTCTAATGAATGTTGTTTTCTATTTCCCGGGTCATATAAATGATCTGTGGGATTCTAAAATCAATGCCTTTCATGTAATCTATTATTCAAAAGGATGACATATCTCCTCTTTCATGCTGTTGTTTCGGTTGAGGCTCCGGGACCCTCGTATTAAAAAGGCCTGAGGATAAATAAGTGTACTGTGTGTCTAATCAATGTTTTTTTCTATTTACCGGTTGAATATAATGATCTGTGGGTTTCTAAAATCAATGCCTTTCTTGTAATCTATTATTCAAAAGGATGACATATGTCCTTGTTACAGAAGCATTAGTTATTTTGTTGTGAAAAGCTTATTTCCCAGCAGCAATGCCTGAACCAGCAAGCCAGCGCCTAAGAAGGGCTCCAAGAAAACCGTAACAAGTTTCATTTCATAAAGAGTTAACTCTTTTTTTTCAGCTTTTAGAAACTATTGTCTAATCACCTCTGGAGCCAGACTGCTAATTGATAAGATGAACTTGTAAACTTGTTATCTTAAGTACTGTAATCCTATTGTGGCCTGTCAAAGGACAGTGCTCTCTATCTAAATGTGTGATGGGGGATTTTGTGCTTCCCCCCCCTCTCCCCCTGGGAGTGCCCTGTGTGCATGTAACCTTAATAAAAAGCAGGCTGGGCATCCCAGTCCTGAGTTCTTGTTTTGACCCTCAATCGCAGCGTTGACTCGTTTTTCTAAAAGCTGAAAAAAAAGAGTTAACTCTTTATGAAATGAAACTTGTTACGGTTTTCTTGGAGCCCTTCTTAGGCGCTGGCTTGCTGGTTCAGGCATTGCTGCTGGGAAATAAGCTTTTCACAACAAAATAACTAATGCTTCTGTAACAGTCCTCTTTCATGCTGTTGTTTCAGTTGAGGCTCCGGGACCCTCGTATTAAAAAGGCCTGAGGATAAATAAGTGTAACGGGTGTCTAATCAATGTTTTTTTCTATTTCACGGTTGCAAATAATGATCCGTGGGTCTCTAAAATCAATGCCTTTACTGTAATTAATTATTCAAAAGGATGACATATCTCCTCTTTCATGCTGTTGTTTCGGTTGAGGCTCCGGGACCCTCGTATTAAAAAGGCCTGAGGATAAATAAGTGTAACGGGTGTCTAATCAATGTTTTTTTCTATTTCCCGGGTCATATAAATGATCTCTGGGATTCTAAAATCAATGCCTTTCCTGTAATCTATTATTCAAAAGGATGACATATGTCCTCTTTCATGCTGTTGTTTCGTTTGAGGCTCCGGGAAACTCTTATTAAAAAGGCCTGAGGATAAATAAGTGTAACGGGTGTCTAATCAATGTTTTTTTCTATTTCCCGGTTGCAACTAATGATCTCTGTGTTTCTGAAATCAATGCCTTTCCTGTAATCTATTATTCAAAAGGATGACATATCTCCTCTTTCATGCTGTTATTTTGGTTGAGGCTCCGGGACCCTCTTATTAAAGATGCCTGAGGATAAATAAGTGTAACCGGTGTCTAATGAATGTTTTTTTCTATTTCAAAGGTCATATAAATGATCTCTGGGATTCTAAAATCAATGCCTTTCCTGTAATCTATTATTCAAAAGGATGACATATCTCCTCTTTCATGCTGTTGTTTCGGTTGAGGCTCCGGGACCCTCTTATTAGAAATGCCTGAGGATAAATAAGTGTAACGGGTGTCTAATGAATGTTGTTTTCTATTTCCCGGGTCATATAAATGATCTGTGGGATTCTAAAATCAATGCCTTTCATGTAATCTATTATTCAAAAGGATGACATATCTCCTCTTTCATGCTGTTGTTTCGGTTGAGGCTCCGGGACCCTCGTATTAAAAAGGCCTGAGGATAAATAAGTGTACTGTGTGTCTAATCAATGTTTTTTTCTATTTCCCGGTTGAATATAATGATCTGTGGGTTTCTAAAATCAATGCCTTTCTTGTAATCTATTATTCAAAAGGATGACATATGTCCTCTTTCATGCTGTTGTTTCGGTTGAGGCTCCGGGATACTCGTATTAAAAAGGCCTGAGGATAAATAAGTGTAACGGGTGTCTAATCAATGTTTTTTTCTATTTCACGGTTGCAAATAATGATCCGTGGGTCTCTAAAATCAATGCCTTTACTGTAATTAATTATTCAAAACGATGACATATCTCCTCTTTCATGCTGTTGTTTCGGTTGAGGCTCCGGGAACCTCATATTAAAAAGGCCTGAGGATAAATAAGTGTAACGGGTGTCTAATCAATGTTTTTTTCTATTTCCCGGGTCATATAAATGATCTCTGGGATTCTAAAATCAATGCCTTTCCTGTAATCTATTATTCAAAAGGATGACATATGTCCTCTTTCATGCTGTTGTTTCGGTTGAGGCTCCGGGAAACTCTTATTAAAAAGGCCTTAGGATAAATAAGTGTAACGGGTGTCTAATCAATGTTTTTTTCTATTTCCCGGTTGCAACTAATGATCTCTGTGTTTCTGAAATCAATGCCTTTCCTGTAATCTATTATTCAAAAGGATGACATATCTCCTCTTTCATGCTGTTATTTTGGTTGAGGCTTCGGGACCCTCTTATTAAAAAGGACTGAGGATAAATAAGTGTAACCGGTGTCTAATGAATGTTTTTTTCTATTTCAAAGGTCATATAAATGATCTCTGGGATTCTAAAATCAATGCCTTTCCTGTAATCTATTATTCAAAAGGATGACATATCTCCTCTTTCATGCTGTTGTTTCGGTTGAGGCTCCGGGACCCTCTTATTAAAAATGCCTGAGAATAAATAAGTGTAACGGGTGTCTAATGAATGTTGTTTTCTATTTCAAAGGTCATATAAATGATCTCTGGGATTCTAAAATCAATGCCTTTCCTGTAATCTATTATTCAAAAGGATGACATATCTCCTCTTTCATGCTGTTGTTTCGGTTGAGGCTCCGGGACCCTCGTATTAAAAAGGCCTGAGGATAAATAAGTGTAACGGTTGTCTAATCAATGTTTTTTTCTATTTCCCGGGTCATATAAATGATCTCTGGGATTCTAAAATCAATGCCTTTCATGTAATCTATTATTCAAAAGGATGACATATCTCCTCTTTCCTGCTGTTGTTTCGGTTGAGGCTCCGGGACCCTCGTATTAAAAAGGCCTGAGGATAAATAAGTGTACTGTGTGTCTAATCAATGTTTCTTTCTATTTCCCGGTTGAATATAATGATCTGTGGGTTTCTAAAATCAATGCCTTTCTTGTAATCTATTATTCAAAAGGATGACATATGTCCTCTTTCATGCTGTTGTTTCGGTTGAGGCTCCGGGACCCTCGTATTAAAAAGGCCTGAGGATAAATAAGTGTAACGGGTGTCTAATCAATGTTTTTTTCTATTTCACGGTTGCAAATAATGATCCGTGGGTCTCTAAAATCAATGCCTTTACTGTAATTAATTATTCAAAAGGATGACATATCTCCTCTTTCATGCTGTTGTTTCGGTTGAGGCTCCGGGACCCTCTTATTAAAAAGGCCTGAGGATAAATAAGTGTAACGGGTGTCTAATCAATGTTTTTTTCTATTTCCCGGGTCATATAAATGATCTCTGGGATTCTAAAATCAATGCCTTTCCTGTAATCTATTATTCAAAAGGATGACATGTCTCCTCTTTCATGCTGTTGTTTCGGTTGAGGCTCCGGGACCCTCTTATTAAAAATGCCTGAGGATAAATAAGTGTAACGGGTGTCTAATGAATGTTTTTTTCTATTTCAAGGGTCATATAAATGATCTCTGGGATTCTAAAATCAATGACTTTCCTGTTATCTATTATTCAAAAGGATGACATATCTCCTCTTTCATGCTGTTGTTTCGGTTGAGGCTCCGGGACCCTCTTATTAAAAATGCCTGAAGATAAATAAGTGTAATGGGTGTCTAATCAATGTTTTTTTCTATTTCCCGGGTCTTATTAAAAAGGCCTGAGGAAAAATAAGTGTACTGGGTGTCTAATCAATGTTTGTTTTCTATTTCACGGTTGCAAATAATGATCGGTGGGTTTCTAAAATCAATGCCTTTCCTGTAATCTATTATTCAAAAGGATAAAATATGTCCACTTTCATGCTGTTGTTTCGGTTGAGGCTCTGGGACCCTCTTATTAAAAAGGCCTGAGGATAAATAAGTGTAACGGGTGTCTAATCAATGTTTTTTTCTATTTCCCGGGTCATATAAATGATCTGTGGGATTCTAACATCAATGCCTTTCATGTAATCTATTATTCAAAAGGATGACATATCTCCTCTTTCATGCTGTTGTTTCGGTTGAGGCTCCGGGACCCTCGTATTAAAAAGGCCTGAGGATAAATAAGTGTACTGTGTGTCTAATCAATGTTTTTTTCTATTTCCCGGTTGAATATAATGATCTGTGGGTTTCTAAAATCAATGCCTTTCTTGTAATCTATTATTCAAAAGGATGACATATGTCCACTTTCATGCTGTTGTTTCGGTTGAGGCTCTGGGACCCTCTTATTAAAAAGGCCTGAGGATAAATAAGTGTAACGGGTGTCTAATCAATGTTTTTTTCTATTTCCCGGGTCATATAAATGATCTCTGGGATTCTAAAATCAATGCCTTTCCTGTAATCTATTATTCAAAAGGATGACATGTCTCATCTTTCATGCTGTTGTTTCGGTTGAGGCTCCGGCACCCTCTTATTAAAAAGGCCTGAGGATAAATAAGTGTAACGGGTGTCTAATCAATGTTTTTTTCTATTTCCCGGTTGCAACTAATGATCTCTGTGTTTCTGAAATCAATGCCTTTCCTGTAATCTATTATTCAAAAGGATGACATGTCTCATCTTTCATGCTGTTGTTTCGGTTGAGGCTCCGGGAAACTCTTATTAAAAAGGCCTGAGGATAAATAAGTGTAACAGGTGTCTAATCAATGTTTTTTTCTATTTCCCGGTTGCAACTAATGATCTCTGTGTTTCTGAAATCAATGCCTTTCCTGTAATCTATTATTCAAAAGGATGACATATCTCCTCTTTCATGCTGTTGTTTCGGTTGAGGCTCCGGGACCCTCTTATTAAAAAGGCCTGAGGATAAATAAGTGTAACGGGTGTCTAATCAATGTTTTTTTCTATTTCCCGGGTCATATAAATGATCTCTGGGATTCTAAAATCAATGCCTTTCCTGTAATCTATTATTCAAAAGGATGACATGTCTCATCTTTCATGCTGTTGTTTCGGTTGAGGCTCCGGCACCCTCTTATTAAAAAGGCCTAAGGATAAATAAGTGTAACGGGTGTCTAATCAATGTTTTTTTCTATTTCCTGGGTCATATAAATGATCTCTGGGATTCTAAAATCAATGCCTTTCCTGTAATCTATTATTCAAAAGGATGACATGTCTCCTCTTTCATGCTGTTGTTTCGGTTGAGGCTCCGGGACCCTCTTATTAAAAATGCCTGAGGATAAATAAGTGTAACGGGTGTCTAATGAATGTTTTTTTCTATTTCAAGGGTCATATAAATGATCTCTGGGATTCTAAAATCAATGACTTTCCTGTTATCTATTATTCAAAAGGATGACATATCTCCTCTTTCATGCTGTTGTTTCGGTTGAGGCTCCGGGACCCTCTTATTAAAAATACCTGAAGATAAATAAGTGTAATGGGTGTCTAATCAATGTTTTTTTCTATTTCCCGGGTCTTATTAAAAAGGCCTGAGGAAAAATAAATGTACTGGGTGTCTAATCAATGTTTGTTTTCTATTTCACGGTTGCAAATAATGATCTGTGGGTTTCTAAAATCAATGCCTTTCCTGTAATCTATTATTCAAAAGGATGACATATGTCCACTTTCATGCTGTTGTTTCGGTTGAGGCTCTGGGACCCTCTTATTAAAAAGGCCTGAGGATAAATAAGTGTAACGGGTGTCTAATCAATGTTTTTTTCTATTTCCCGGGTCATATAAATGATCTGTTTGATTCTAACATCAATGCCTTTCATGTAATCTATTATTCAAAAGGATGACATATCTCCTCTTTCATGCTGTTGTTTCGGTTGAGGCTCCGGGACCCTCGTATTAAAAAGGCCTGAGGATAAATAAGTGTACTGTGTGTCTAATCAATGTTTTTTTCTATTTCCCGGTTGAATATAATGATCTGTGGGTTTCTAAAATCAATGCCTTTCTTGTAATCTATTATTCAAAAGGATGACATATGTCCTCTTTCATGCTGTTGTTTCAGTTGAGGCTCCGGGACCCTCGTATTAAAAAGGCCTGAGGATAAATAAGTGTAACGGGTGTCTAATCAATGTTTTTTTCTATTTCACGGTTGCAAATAATGATCCGTGGGTCTCTAAAATCAATGCCTTTACTGTAATTAATTATTCAAAAGGATGACATATCTCCTCTTTCATGCTGTTGTTTCGGTTGAGGCTCCGGGACCCTCGTATTAAAAAGGCCTGAGGATAAATAAGTGTAACGGGTGTCTAATCAATGTTTTTTTCTATTTCCCGGGTCATATAAATGATCTCTGGGATTCTAAAATCAATGCCTTTCCTGTAATCTATTATTCAAAAGGATGACATATGTCCTCTTTCATGCTGTTGTTTCGGTTGAGGCTCCGGGACCCTCTTATTAAAAAGGCCTGAGGATAAATAAGTGTAACGGGTGTCTAATCAATGTTTTTTTCTATTTCACGGTTGCAAATAATGATCTGTGGGTTTCTAAAATCAATGCCTTTCCTGTAATCTATTATTCAAAACGATGACATATCTCCTCTTTCATGCTGTTGTTTCGGTTGAGGCTCCGGGACCCTCTTATTAAAAAGGCCTGAGGATAAATAAGTGTAACGGGTGTCTAATCAATGTTTTTTTCTATTTCCCGGGTCATATAAATGATCTCTGGGATTCTAAAATCAATGCCTTTCCTGTAATCTATTATTCAAAAGGATGACATGTCTCCTCTTTCATGCTGTTGTTTCGGTTGAGGCTCCGGGACCCTCTTATTAAAAATGCCTGAGGATAAATAAGTGTAACGGGTGTCTAATGAATGTTTTTTTCTATTTCAAGGGTCATATAAATGATCTCTGGGATTCTAAAATCAATGACTTTCCTGTTATCTATTATTCAAAAGGATGACATATCTCCTCTTTCATGCTGTTGTTTCGGTTGAGGCTCCGGGACCCTCTTATTAAAAATGCCTGAAGATAAATAAGTGTAATGGGTGTCTAATCAATGTTTTTTTCTATTTCCCGGGTCTTATTAAAAAGGCCTGAGGAAAAATAAGTGTACTGGGTGTCTAATCAATGTTTGTTTTCTATTTCACGGTTGCAAATAATGATCTGTGGGTTTCTAAAATCAATGCCTTTCCTGTAATCTATTATTCAAAAGGATAAAATATGTCCACTTTCATGCTGTTGTTTCGGTTGAGGCTCTGGGACCCTCTTATTAAAAAGGCCTGAGGATAAATAAGTGTAACGGGTGTCTAATCAATGTTTTTTTCTATTTCCCGGGTCATATAAATGATCTGTGGGATTCTAACATCAATGCCTTTCATGTAATCTATTATTCAAAAGGATGACATATCTCCTCTTTCATGCTGTTGTTTCGGTTGAGGCTCCGGGACCCTCGTATTAAAAAGGCCTGAGGATAAATAAGTGTACTGTGTGTCTAATCAATGTTTTTTTCTATTTCCCGGTTGAATATAATGATCTGTGGGTTTCTAAAATCAATGCCTTTCTTGTAATCTATTATTCAAAAGGATGACATATGTCCACTTTCATGCTGTTGTTTCGGTTGAGGCTCTGGGACCCTCTTATTAAAAAGGCCTGAGGATAAATAAGTGTAACGGGTGTCTAATCAATGTTTTTTTCTATTTCCCGGGTCATATAAATGATCTCTGGGATTCTAAAATCAATGCCTTTCCTGTAATCTATTATTCAAAAGGATGACATGTCTCATCTTTCATGCTGTTGTTTCGGTTGAGGCTCCGGCACCCTCTTATTAAAAAGGCCTGAGGATAAATAAGTGTAACGGGTGTCTAATCAATGTTTTTTTCTATTTCCCGGTTGCAACTAATGATCTCTGTGTTTATGAAATCAATGCCTTTCCTGTAATCTATTATTCAAAAGGATGACATGTCTCATCTTTCATGCTGTTGTTTTGGTTGTGGCTCCGGGAAACTCTTATTAAAAAGGCCTGAGGATAAATAAGTGTAACAGGTGTCTAATCAATGTTTTTTTCTATTTCCCGGTTGCAACTAATGATCTCTGTGTTTCTGAAATCAATGCCTTTCCTGTAATCTATTATTCAAAAGGATGACATATCTCCTCTTTCATGCTGTTGTTTCGGTTGAGGCTCCGGGACCCTCTTATTAAAAAGGCCTGAGGATAAATAAGTGTAACG
Organism: Bombina bombina; assembly: GCF_027579735.1. Taxonomy (NCBI): domain Eukaryota; kingdom Metazoa; phylum Chordata; class Amphibia; order Anura; family Bombinatoridae; genus Bombina; species Bombina bombina. The sequence goes on from NC_069499.1 coordinate 1,027,534,521, forward strand.
GGTGTCTAATCAATGTTTTTTTCTATTTCCCGGGTCATATAAATGATCTCTGGGATTCTAAAATCAATGCCTTTCCTGTAATCTATTATTCAAAAGAATGACATGTCTCATCTTTCATGCTGTTGTTTCGGTTGAGGCTCCGGCACCCTCTTATTAAAAAGGCCTGAGGATAAATAAGTGTAACGGGTGTCTAATCAATGTTTTTTTCTATTTCCCGGGTCATATAAATGATCTCTGGGATTCTAAAATCAATGCCTTTCCTGTAATCTATTATTCAAAAGGATGACATGTCTCCTCTTTCATGCTGTTGTTTCGGTTGAGGCTCCGGGACCCTCTTATTAAAAATGCCTGAGGATAAATAAGTGTAACGGGTGTCTAATGAATGTTTTTTTCTATTTCAAGGGTCATATAAATGATCTCTGGGATTCTAAAATCAATGACTTTCCTGTTATCTATTATTCAAAAGGATGACATATCTCCTCTTTCATGCTGTTGTTTCGGTTGAGGCTCCGGGACCCTCTTATTAAAAATACCTGAAGATAAATAAGTGTAATGGGTGTCTAATCAATGTTTTTTTCTATTTCCCGGGTCTTATTAAAAAGGCCTGAGGAAAAATAAGTGTACTGGGTGTCTAATCAATGTTTGTTTTCTATTTCACGGTTGCAAATAATGATCTGTGGGTTTCTAAAATCAATGCCTTTCCTGTAATCTATTATTCAAAAGGATAAAATATGTCCACTTTCATGCTGTTGTTTCGGTTGAGGCTCTGGGACCCTCTTATTAAAAAGGCCTGAGGATAAATAAGTGTAACGGGTGTCTAATCAATGTTTTTTTCTATTTCCCGGGTCATATAAATGATCTGTGGGATTCTAACATCAATGCCTTTCATGTAATCTATTATTCAAAAGGATGACATATCTCCTCTTTCATGCTGTTGTTTCGGTTGAGGCTCCGGGACCCTCGTATTAAAAAGGCCTGAGGATAAATAAGTGTACTGTGTGTCTAATCAATGTTTTTTTCTATTTCCCGGTTGAATATAATGATCTGTGGGTTTCTAAAATCAATGCCTTTCTTGTAATCTATTATTCAAAAGGATGACATATGTCCACTTTCATGCTGTTGTTTCGGTTGAGGCTCTGGGACCCTCTTATTAAAAAGGCCTGAGGATAAATAAGTGTAACGGGTGTCTAATCAATGTTTTTTTCTATTTCCCGGGTCATATAAATGATCTCTGGGATTCTAAAATCAATGCCTTTCCTGTAATCTATTATTCAAAAGGATGACATGTCTCATCTTTCATGCTGTTGTTTCGGTTGAGGCTCCGGCACCCTCTTATTAAAAAGGCCTGAGGATAAATAAGTGTAACGGGTGTCTAATCAATGTTTTTTTCTATTTCCCGGTTGCAACTAATGATCTCTGTGTTTCTGAAATCAATGCCTTTCCTGTAATCTATTATTCAAAAGGATGACATGTCTCATCTTTCATGCTGTTGTTTCGGTTGAGGCTCCGGGAAACTCTTATTAAAAAGGCCTGAGGATAAATAAGTGTAACAGGTGTCTAATCAATGTTTTTTTCTATTTCCCGGTTGCAACTAATGATCTCTGTGTTTCTGAAATCAATGCCTTTCCTGTAATCTATTATTCAAAAGGATGACATATCTCCTCTTTCATGCTGTTGTTTCGGTTGAGGCTCCGGGACCCTCTTATTAAAAAGGCCTGAGGATAAATAAGTGTAACGGGTGTCTAATCAATGTTTTTTTCTATTTCCCGGGTCATATAAATGATCTCTGGGATTCTAAAATCAATGCCTTTCCTGTAATCTATTATTCAAAAGGATGACATGTCTCATCTTTCATGCTGTTGTTTCGGTTGAGGCTCCGGCACCCTCTTATTAAAAAGGCCTGAGGATAAATAAGTGTAACGGGTGTCTAATCAATGTTTTTTTCTATTTCCCGGGTCATATAAATGATCTCTGGGATTCTAAAATCAATGCCTTTCCTGTAATCTATTATTCAAAAGGATGACATGTCTCCTCTTTCATGCTGTTGTTTCGGTTGAGGCTCCGGGACCCTCTTATTAAAAATGCCTGAGGATAAATAAGTGTAACGGGTGTCTAATGAATGCTTTTTTCTATTTCAAGGGTCATATAAATGATCTCTGGGATTCTAAAATCAATGACTTTCCTGTTATCTATTATTCAAAAGGATGACATATCTCCTCTTTCATGCTGTTGTTTCGGTTGAGGCTCCGGGACCCTCTTATTAAAAATACCTGAAGATAAATAAGTGTAATGGGTGTCTAATCAATGTTTTTTTCTATTTCCCGGGTCTTATTAAAAAGGCCTGAGGAAAAATAAGTGTACTGGGTGTCTAATCAATGTTTGTTTTCTATTTCACGGTTGCAAATAATGATCTGTGGGTTTCTAAAATCAATGCCTTTCCTGTAATCTATTATTCAAAAGGATGACATATGTCCACTTTCATGCTGTTGTTTCGGTTGAGGCTCTGGGACCCTCTTATTAAAAAGGCCTGAGGATAAATAAGTGTAACGGGTGTCTAATCAATGTTTTTTTCTATTTCCCGGGTCATATAAATGATCTGTGGGATTCTAACATCAATGCCTTTCATGTAATCTATTATTCAAAAGGATGACATATCTCCTCTTTCATGCTGTTGTTTCGGTTGAGGCTCCGGGACCCTCGTATTAAAAAGGCCTGAGGATAAATAAGTGTACTGTGTGTCTAATCAATGTTTTTTTCTATTTCCCGGTTGAATATAATGATCTGTGGGTTTCTAAAATCAATGCCTTTCTTGTAATCTATTATTCAAAAGGATGACATATGTCCTCTTTCATGCTGTTGTTTCAGTTGAGGCTCCGGGACCCTCGTATTAAAAAGGCCTGAGGATAAATAAGTGTAACGGGTGTCTAATCAATGTTTTTTTCTATTTCACGGTTGCAAATAATGATCCGTGGGTCTCTAAAATCAATGCCTTTACTGTAATTAATTATTCAAAAGGATGACATATGTCCTCTTTCATGCTGTTGTTTCGGTTGAGGCTCCGGGAAACTCTTATTAAAAAGGCCTGAGGATAAATAAGTGTAACGGGTGTCTAATCAATGTTTTTTTCTATTTCCCGGTTGCAACTAATGATCTCTGTGTTTCTGAAATCAATGCCTTTCCTGTAATCTATTATTCAAAAGGATGACATATCTCCTCTTTCATGCTGTTATTTTGGTTGAGGCTCCGGGACCCTCTTATTAAAGATGCCTGAGGATAAATAAGTGTAACCGGTGTCTAATGAATGTTTTTTTCTATTTCAAAGGTCATATAAATGATCTCTGGGATTCTAAAATCAATGCCTTTCCTGTAATCTATTATTCAAAAGGATGACATATCTCCTCTTTCATGCTGTTGTTTCGGTTGAGGCTCCGGGACCCTCTTATTAGAAATGCCTGAGGATAAATAAGTGTAACGGGTGTCTAATGAATGTTGTTTTCTATTTCAAGGGTCATATAAATGATCTCTGGGATTCTAAAATCAATGCCTTTCCTGTAATCTATTATTCAAAAGGATGACATATCTCCTCTTTCATGCTGTTGTTTCGGTTGAGGCTCCGGGACCCTCTTATTAAAAAAGGCCTGAGGATAAATTAGTGTACTGGGTGTCTAATCAATGTTTTTTTCTATTTCCCGGGTCTTATTAAAAAGGCCTGAGGAAAAATAAGTGTACTGGGTGTCTAATCAATGTTTTTTTCTATTTCACGGTTGCCAATAATGATCTGTGGGTTTCTAAAATCAATGCCTTTCCTGTAATCTATTTTTCAAAAGGATGACATATGTCCTCTTTCATGCTGTTGTTTCGGTTGAGGCTCCGGGACCCTCTTATTAAAAAGGCCTGAAGATAAATAAGTGTAACGGGTGTCTAATCAATGTTTTTTTCTATTTCCCGGGTCATATAAATGATCTCTGGGATTCTAAAATCAATGCCTTTCATGTAATCTATTATTCAAAAGGATGACATATCTCCTCTTTCATGCTGTTGTTTCGGTTGAGGCTCCGGGACTCTTGTATTAAAAAGGCCTGAGGATAAATAAGTGTACTGGGTGTCTAATCAATGTTTTTTTCTACTTCCCGGTTGAATATAATGATCTGTGGGTTTCTAAAATCAATGGCAAGGAAAAGTAGTTGTACTTTGACCATGTGTAGACAGAGATTGCCAAGTCAGGCACCGGGACTTAGGTCGATGAACACCCCCCCAAAAACACAGTACAAGTGAGCCAATATGAGAGGTGTACCTTGTGCACTGAAGGGAGAAATCCTGTATATATACGGAACGATATCCGATGGCAGCGTGTCTGCCGACTTCTCTTGCTTCCGCCTCTATGCAAAACCCGGTCTGCAGCTCAATGAACGTCACCGCGTGACGTCAGGAGGGGGTGTATATGTAGGCAAACTGTATATTCACCCGGCCCAGCGGTTATGAGGAGTGTTAGCCTGGACTCGAAAGCTGGTCAAATCATCACAGAAGAAGAAGGATGGAGTCCCAGGTTATAATAAAACAAATTCTTTTATTCGATTCTTTTAAAAGTTGAAGTGAGACACAGCTCACACAGACACAACATCAGCCAGAAAGTAAGTGGAGAGATGAGCGTAGCACCAGTGGCTTACATGTTTCGGCGAAATGCCGTAATCATAGCCTAAGGTGCTATACCTGTGCAGTGTTTAAAAAGGAGGTGTGAAGTGATTCAATTGGCTAAAAACACTTTCAAAGAAAAAACAACAAACGCCCATTTCAACACATTTAGCATGAACATAAAAGTTAACCCTATTCATGTCAGAATATATTTTAGAGCAAGGGGGTAGGTAAAAGAAAGCAAACATATATGATGTATAAGTAAAGAGAAAACGGAAAAGAAGAGAAGAAAGAAACTGGAAAATCAGCAAATGGATAGAGGGAACAGAGAAGCAGCAATATGGGACACAAAGTGTTCACATGGAAAAAAGGGGGATATAGTCACAATATATGTAAGATAGTATGCAAGATACTTAATGTTATTAAATAATGTTATTAAATGATTACCAAATAGACAATGCGTGAACATAGGCGAAAATATCGATATAATGATTTAAACACGCAATGTCGCTATGCAAAAGAGAAGAAGAGAGAAAGAGAAGAATAGCGAATAGAAAGGGGGTGGGGAGGGGGAAAATTAAAAAGGAGAGAAAGAAAGAAAAGAGAATAAAGAGACTGAGAAGAAGAGAGAGGGAAAAATAGAGGGGACTAATGAATACACATATAGCACATATATAAAAGTATATGTGTACGATATCGCATACACCCTATACAAATTAGGGTGCTGTATATAGTCTAATAAAGACAAAAAGAAAAATGTAGTGTACACACACTGTAATGCTATATTTTTGTATATATATAATATATTAGATTAAAGATTATGTCGGAAGAATATAAAGGAACCACAGCAGATTCTAAGTATAGATGGATTGCAGCTATGAATCACACTATATGAGACATATGGTACATGCGATATGGGCACTATAAACAAGAGTCAAATGGACAGCAATATATTGAAGAATAGAAAGTACATTGAGTATGCATGTATTAACAATTAGTCCCAAATGAAAATAGTCAGGGTTAGGGACTACGGACATATGTACTTGAATGTGAATAGGACAGTAGAGGAAGATTGATTTGTCAAAATATATATTATGAATTGACCTATACATTGACATATAGACATCTACTCCCAAAAGTTGATCAAATCAAATTTGGAGTTAAGCCCTTGAGGAAGTCTGGTTTTTAATTGGAAAATCCAAAAGGTTTCACGTTTAGCTAGAACCTTGTCTATATCTCCCCCTCTCATAGGGACTTTGGCTTTTTCAATGGCTGCCCATCTAAACGAATTAAGGCAGCAGTTATGTTTGGTGGCAAAATGTTGCACTAAAGGACTTGTAGCCGTACCCCTAGTCAGGGAGGAGATATGTTCTCTTATTCTAGAGTTAACGTCCCTAGACGTGAGACCAACATATTGAATATTGCAAAGGATGCAAGTGACAAGATATATGACATTAGTGCTTGTACAGTTTAGACAGGATTTTATAGGATAGATGGTCCCAGTTACAGTGGATCTAAATTCTGTCGTAATTTGAGCATAGTCACATGGCTTGCACTTTTTATGACCACATCTATACATGCCCTGATGTCTCAACCAAGAGCTACTAGGTTGTGTTGTAGATCTAAGTTGTGTAGGTGATAGAATTGAAGCCAAAGTGGCACATTTTTTGTAAGAGCATCTAATGCCATTTTTCACTACATCTGTGAGCTTGTCGTCTGCAATTAGAAGAGGAAAATGTCTTTTGATAATGTTGCAGACCTCGGTGTATTGAGCACTGTACTCTGTGACGAAGTGAATACCCTGAAAATTGCTTGTTGTGTTCTTGTATTTATCAAGTAGCATTGACTCTCTGGGGATGAGGTTAACTTGTTGTCTTGCCTGTTTTATTTGTCTTTTAGGATATTTTCGCAATTTTAGTCTGTTTTCCAATAGGTTAGCTTCGTGTTCAAAATCTTCCTCCCTACTACAATTTCTTTTAATGCGCATAAATTGGCCTTTGGCCACAGCAAAAGCAGTATTTGTGGGATGACAAGATGTAGCATGTAAAAGTGTATTGCCTGATATTGGTTTACGGAAGACCTTGGTGGAAATGGTGCCATTACAGTTACCAGTAAGTGTGAGATCAAGATAATCTATATTGACTGGATCAGAGGTGAAGGTAAAACTGAGATTCAACTCATTCTGATTCAGCCAAGAAATGAATTTGGGCACATCTTCTGAAGGACCTGACCAAATACATAACAGGTCATCTATATATCTTTTATAAAAATATATAGAGGACCTGTAGGGATTGATGTCTCCATAGATGTAGTAAATCTCCCAAAAGCCTAAGTAGAGATTAGCATATGAGGGGGCAAATTTTGCCCCCATAGCTGTACCCCTTTTCTGAAGATAGAAATTGGACTCAAAACAAAAGAAATTGTGAGTGAGTAAAAATTCCAATACACGAATTATGAAGTTTTGAAAGTCCCCAGTATACTCTGTATAATTGGCTAAAAAGAATTTTATAGCCATGATACCTTCTGTGTGGGGTATGGAAGAATACAGGGAGACTGCATCTATTGTCACCCATACAAAGTTGTCATTCCACTTGTGTTTAGCCAATAAGTTGATAATATGTTTTGTGTCCTTGGTAAAGGATGGTAAGGTGTTCACCAAAGGCTGTAGAATACTATCAAGCCAGGATGAAAGTCTTTCTAGTAGGGAATCAACCCCACTAACAATGGGGCGACCCTTGACATTAATAAGGGATTTGTGGACTTTTGGAAAAAGGTGGAACATGGGTATCTTAGGATGTTGAACATATAAGAATGAAGCAGTTTGCTCATTAAGAAACCCATGTTCAACACCGTCATCCAAAATTCCAAGAAGATCCTTTTTGAATCTAGCTGTTGGATTTGTCGTAAGGGGAGTGTACTCTTGTGGATTATTCAATTGGCGATGGGCTTCTGCCACATAGTCCGATCTATTTAGAACAACAATGCTGCCACCTTTATCAGCCGGGCGTATGACAATATTAGTGTTATTTTGTAGTGTACTCATAGCCTTTTTTAGTCTGATAGGCAAATTGTGGGTGTAACCTGTAGAATTATCATTGAGAATCTGTAGATCTCGTTCCACCCGAGAGTGAAAAGTCTCAATAATTTGTCCTCTAGACTGGATGGGATAGAATTTAGACTTATCCTTAAAGGTGGCAGCATTGTTGATGGTGCCCTGACTTGAAGAAGATTCAGAGTATAGGTGTTCTAAATTAAGAACATCACAGGCCTCAGTAAAGGACTCCGTAATGTGTGAATTGAAAACTGTATTGTCATTGTAAGAAATGCATTCAGAGGTGTTGGATGTAAAATGCTTTTTTAAAGTTATATTTCTGATGAGACGATTAACATCTATCATTGTCTGAAATAGGTCAAACTTTGTTGTAGGGGCAAAACCTAATCCTAGGCCAAGCAATTCTAGCTGATCTTTGTTAAGCTGAAGGGACGATAGGTTTATAACTGAATCTACTTGTATTTCGTTTGAGTGCGATTGCCTCTCACTGGGTACCTGTCTTGGTTTTGTAGATTGGAGTGTCGTGAAACCCCTATCCCCTGTGGCATCTGTCCTAAGGGAAAAACCTGTTCCAAGGTTGATTGATCACACACATTATCATTAGTACTCATATGTGTGTAAGGAGTATATGAATGAATGCCTGTATTTGTATTGGTCGCAACATATTTAGTGTTAGATGCACCCACTTGTTTCTTGTCTATAGGGTTTGTGCCCTGTATGGTACCATTAATAAGAGAAATATGTGGAGGAGCTGTTTTTAGTATAGTACTTGGCTGTTGATTGGTTATAGTATTAGTTCGTGTTAATATATCTACCTCTTCCTCACTAGCAGAGAGATTTTCATCAGACGATTTGTCTGATCTATCTGTATCGCTGTCTGTAAAAGTTACAGATTTGTGGTGTCTATTGCGATTTCTGCGTTTATTTTTCTGTTTATTGGATTTAGGTGTATTGCGTCTATATTCCCTACGTTGTTTCTTATTCCAGAGGTAAACCGAATCTTTAGAGTAGTCAGTTTTGTCCCTAATAAATTTGACATGTTTGTTTTCCATTATCACTTGTTTACCCTTAGCTAAAGATGTTTGTAAAATAGCATCAAATCTAGAGAAGTCAGGGTCTGTACTGCGTTTGTTAAGTTCAAGTTGTAATGTATCTATCTCACTTTTGATGTCATTAAGATGTTGTGTTCTAATTTGTATTAATAATTGCATAAGCTGTAATGAACAATCTGTTAGTACATTATTCCATGCATTCACAAAATCTTTATCATTTATATCAACTTCAAAAGTAGGAAACTTCAAAATGCGCAGACCCCTTGGGATCATTTTGGCTTTTATATAGGATTGGAATGTCCAAATGTCCCATTGTGCTTTGATTTCCTTAAATAGGAGATTTTCCAGGGATTCAAACAATGTAGATAAGGATAAAGTCCCTTGATCATCAGAAAATATCTTAGCACATTCAGTCTCTGTATGCACCCTTGCTGAAGCTGACATGAGGGAATAAAACTGTGGCTGAGTGGTGCCTTCCATGTTCTATGTTATATGGAACAAGGGAGAAATTGAGAACTCCTCAAATTAGTGTCTCAGTGTACAAATGTCCATCAAGTAGATAGAGGAGTGTAACCGCTGGTATTAATCACACATTGGCTTGAAGTAACAACCTGGGTATCACCAGTTAATACCCATAATTTAGCAAAGGCAAGGAAAAGTAGTTGTACTTTGACCATGTGTAGACAGAGATTGCCAAGTCAGGCACCGGGACTTAGGTCGATGAACACCCCCCCAAAAACACAGTACAAGTGAGCCAATATGAGAGGTGTACCTTGTGCACTGAAGGGAGAAATCCTGTATATATACGGAACGATATCCGATGGCAGCGTGTCTGCCGACTTCTCTTGCTTCCGCCTCTATGCAAAACCCGGTCTGCAGCTCAATGAACGTCACCGCGTGACGTCAGGAGGGGGTGTATATGTAGGCAAACTGTATATTCACCCGGCCCAGCGGTTATGAGGAGTGTTAGCCTGGACTCGAAAGCTGGTCAAATCATCACAGAAGAAGAAGGATGGAGTCCCAGGTTATAATAAAACAAATTCTTTTATTCGATTCTTTTAAAAGTTGAAGTGAGACACAGCTCACACAGACACAACATCAGCCAGAAAGTAAGTGGAGAGATGAGCGTAGCACCAGTGGCTTACATGTTTCGGCGAAATGCCGTAATCATAGCCTAAGGTGCTATACCTGTGCAGTGTTTAAAAAGGAGGTGTGAAGTGATTCAATTGGCTAAAAACACTTTCAAAGAAAAAACAACAAACGCCCATTTCAACACATTTAGCATGAACATAAAAGTTAACCCTATTCATGTCAGAATATATTTTAGAGCAAGGGGGTAGGTAAAAGAAAGCAAACATATATGATGTATAAGTAAAGAGAAAACGGAAAAGAAGAGAAGAAAGAAACTGGAAAATCGAGTCCAGGCTAACACTCCTCATAACCGCTCATATTGGCTCACTTGTACTGTGTTTTTGGGGGGGTGTTCATCGACCTAAGTCCCGGTGCCTGACTTGGCAATCTCTGTCTACACATGGTCAAAGTACAACTACTTTTCCTTGCCTTTGCTAAATTATGGGTATTAACTGGTGATACCCAGGTTGTTACTTCAAGCCAATGTGTGATTAATACCAGCGGTTACACTCCTCTATCTACTTGATGGACATTTGTACACTGAGACACTAATTTGAGGAGTTCTCAATTTCTCCCTTGTTCCATATAACATAGAACATGGAAGGCACCACTCAGCCACAGTTTTATTCCCTCATGTCAGCTTCAGCAAGGGTGCATACAGAGACTGAATGTGCTAAGATATTTTCTGATGATCAAGGGACTTTATCCTTATCTACATTGTTTGAATCCCTGGAAAATCTCCTATTTAAGGAAATCAAAGCACAATGGGACATTTGGACATTCCAATCCTATATAAAAGCCAAAATGATCCCAAGGGGTCTGCGCATTTTGAAGTTTCCTACTTTTGAAGTTGATATAAATGATAAAGATTTTGTGAATGCATGGAATAATGTACTAACAGATTGTTCATTACAGCTTATGCAATTATTAATACAAATTAGAACACAACATCTTAATGACATCAAAAGTGAGATAGATACATTACAACTTGAACTTAACAAACGCAGTACAGACCCTGACTTCTCTAGATTTGATGCTATTTTACAAACATCTTTAGCTAAGGGTAAACAAGTGATAATGGAAAACAAACATGTCAAATTTATTAGGGACAAAACTGACTACTCTAAAGATTCGGTTTACCTCTGGAATAAGAAACAACGTAGGGAATATAGACGCAATACACCTAAATCCAATAAACAGAAAAATAAACGCAGAAATCGCAATAGACACCACAAATCTGTAACTTTTACAGACAGCGATACAGATAGATCAGACAAATCGTCTGATGAAAATCTCTCTGCTAGTGAGGAAGAGGTAGATATATTAACACGAACTAATACTATAACCAATCAACAGCCAAGTACTATACTAAAAACAGCTCCTCCACATATTTCTCTTATTAATGGTACCATACAGGGCACAAACCCTATAGACAAGAAACAAGTGGGTGCATCTAACACTAAATATGTTGCGACCAATACAAATACAGGCATTCATTCATATACTCCTTACACACATATGAGTACTAATGATAATGTGTGTGATCAATCAACCTTGGAACAGGTTTTTCCCTTAGGACAGATGCCACAGGGGATAGGGGTTTCACGACACTCCAATCTACAAAACCAAGACAGGTACCCAGTGAGAGGCAATCGCACTCAAACGAAATACAAGTAGATTCAGTTATAAACCTATCGTCCCTTCAGCTTAACAAAGATCAGCTAGAATTGCTTGGCCTAGGATTAGGTTTTGCCCCTACAACAAAGTTTGACCTATTTCAGACAATGATAGATGTTAATCGTCTCATCAGAAATATAACTTTAAAAAAGCATTTTACATCCAACACCTCTGAATGCATTTCTTACAATGACAATACAGTTTTCAATTCACACATTACGGAGTCCTTTACTGAGGCCTGTGATGTTCTTAATTTAGAACACCTATACTCTGAATCTTCTTCAAGTCAGGGCACCATCAACAATGCTGCCACCTTTAAGGATAAGTCTAAATTCTATCCCATCCAGTCTAGAGGACAAATTATTGAGACTTTTCACTCTCGGGTGGAACGAGATCTACAGATTCTCAATGATAATTCTACAGGTTACACCCACAATTTGCCTATCAGACTAAAAAAGGCTATGAGTACACTACAAAATAACACTAATATTGTCATACGCCCGGCTGATAAAGGTGGCAGCATTGTTGTTCTAAATAGATCGGACTATGTGGCAGAAGCCCATCGCCAATTGAATAATCCACAAGAGTACACTCCCCTTACGACAAATCCAACAGCTAGATTCAAAAAGGATCTTCTTGGAATTTTGGATGACGGTGTTGAACATGGGTTTCTTAATGAGCAAACTGCTTCATTCTTATATGTTCAACATCCTAAGATACCCATGTTCCACCTTTTTCCAAAAGTCCACAAATCCCTTATTAATGTCAAGGGTCGCCCCATTGTTAGTGGGGTTGATTCCCTACTAGAAAGACTTTCATCCTGGCTTGATAGTATTCTACAGCCTTTGGTGAACACCTTACCATCCTTTACCAAGGACACAAAACATATTATCAACTTATTGGCTAAACACAAGTGGAATGACAACTTTGTATGGGTGACAATAGATGCAGTCTCCCTGTATTCTTCCATACCCCACACAGAAGGTATCATGGCTATAAAATTCTTTTTAGCCAATTATACAGAGTATACTGGGGACTTTCAAAACTTCATAATTCGTGTATTGGAATTTTTACTCACTCACAATTTCTTTTGTTTTGAGTCCAATTTCTATCTTCAGAAAAGGGGTACAGCTATGGGGGCAAAATTTGCCCCCTCATATGCTAATCTCTACTTAGGCTTTTGGGAGATTTACTACATCTATGGAGACATCAATCCCTACAGGTCCTCTATATATTTTTATAAAAGATATATAGATGACCTGTTATGTATTTGGTCAGGTCCTTCAGAAGATGTGCCCAAATTCATTTCTTGGCTGAATCAGAATGAGTTGAATCTCAGTTTTACCTTCACCTCTGATCCAGTCAATATAGATTATCTTGATCTCACACTTACTGGTAACTGTAATGGCACCATTTCCACCAAGGTCTTCCGTAAACCAATATCAGGCAATACACTTTTACATGCTACATCTTGTCATCCCACAAATACTGCTTTTGCTGTGGCCAAAGGCCAATTTATGCGCATTAAAAGAAATTGTAGTAGGGAGGAAGATTTTGAACACGAAGCTAACCTATTGGAAAACAGACTAAAATTGCGAAAATATCCTAAAAGACAAATAAAACAGGCAAGACAACAAGTTAACCTCATCCCCAGAGAGTCAATGCTACTTGATAAATACAAGAACACAACAAGCAATTTTCAGGGTATTCACTTCGTCACAGAGTACAGTGCTCAATACACCGAGGTCTGCAACATTATCAAAAGACATTTTCCTCTTCTAATTGCAGACGACAAGCTCACAGATGTAGTGAAAAATGGCATTAGATGCTCTTACAAAAAATGTGCCACTTTGGCTTCAATTCTATCACCTACACAACTTAGATCTACAACACAACCTAGTAGCTCTTGGTTGAGACATCAGGGCATGTATAGATGTGGTCATAAAAAGTGCAAGCCATGTGACTATGCTCAAATTACGACAGAATTTAGATCCACTGTAACTGGGACCATCTATCCTATAAAATCCTGTCTAAACTGTACAAGCACTAATGTCATATATCTTGTCACTTGCATCCTTTGCAATATTCAATATGTTGGTCTCACGTCTAGGGACGTTAACTCTAGAATAAGAGAACATATCTCCTCCCTGACTAGGGGTACGGCTACAACTCCTTTAGTGCAACATTTTGCCACCAAACATAACTGCTGCCTTAATTCGTTTAGATGGGCAGCCATTGAAAAAGCCAAAGTCCCTATGAGAGGGGGAGATATAGACAAGGTTCTAGCTAAACGTGAAACCTTTTGGATTTTCCAATTAAAAACCAGACTTCCTCAAGGGCTTAACTCCAAATTTGATTTGATCAACTTTTGGGAGTAGATGTCTATATGTCAATGTATAGGTCAATTCATAATATATATTTTGACAAATCAATCTTCCTCTACTGTCCTATTCACATTCAAGTACATATGTCCGTAGTCCCTAACCCTGACTATTTTCATTTGGGACTAATTGTTAATACATGCATACTCAATGTACTTTCTATTCTTCAATATATTGCTGTCCATTTGACTCTTGTTTATAGTGCCCATATCGCATGTACCATATGTCTCATATAGTGTGATTCATAGCTGCAATCCATCTATACTTAGAATCTGCTGTGGTTCCTTTATATTCTTCCGACATAATCTTTAATCTAATATATTATATATATACAAAAATATAGCATTACAGTGTGTGTACACTACATTTTTCTTTTTGTCTTTATTAGACTATATACAGCACCCTAATTTGTATAGGGTGTATGCGATATCGTACACATATACTTTTATATATGTGCTATATGTGTATTCATTAGTCCCCTCTATTTTTCCCTCTCTCTTCTTCTCAGTCTCTTTATTCTCTTTTCTTTCTTTCTCTCCTTTTTAATTTTCCCCCTCCCCACCCCCTTTCTATTCGCTATTCTTCTCTTTCTCTCTTCTTCTCTTTTGCATAGCGACATTGCGTGTTTAAATCATTATATCGATATTTTCGCCTATGTTCACGCATTGTCTATTTGGTAATCATTTAATAACATTATTTAATAACATTAAGTATCTTGCATACTATCTTACATATATTGTGACTATATCCCCCTTTTTTCCATGTGAACACTTTGTGTCCCATATTGCTGCTTCTCTGTTCCCTCTATCCATTTGCTGATTTTCCAGTTTCTTTCTTCTCTTCTTTTCCGTTTTCTCTTTACTTATACATCATATATGTTTGCTTTCTTTTACCTACCCCCTTGCTCTAAAATATATTCTGACATGAATAGGGTTAACTTTTATGTTCATGCTAAATGTGTTGAAATGGGCGTTTGTTGTTTTTTCTTTGAAAGTGTTTTTAGCCAATTGAATCACTTCACACCTCCTTTTTAAACACTGCACAGGTATAGCACCTTAGGCTATGATTACGGCATTTCGCCGAAACATGTAAGCCACTGGTGCTACGCTCATCTCTCCACTTACTTTCTGGCTGATGTTGTGTCTGTGTGAGCTGTGTCTCACTTCAACTTTTAAAAGAATCGAATAAAAGAATTTGTTTTATTATAACCTGGGACTCCATCCTTCTTCTTCTGTGATTTCTAAAATCAATGCCTTTCTTGAAATCTATTATTCAAAAGGTTGACATATGTCCTCTTTCATGCTGTTGTTTCGGTTGAGGCTCCGGGACCCTCATATTAAAAAGGCCTGAGGATAAATAAGTGTAACGGGTGTCTAATCAATGTTTTTTTCTATTTCCTGGGTAATATAAATGATCTCTGGGATTCTAAAATCAATGCCTTTCCTGTAATCTATTATTCAAAAGGATGACATATCTCCTCTTTCATGCTGTTGTTTCGGTTGAGGCTCCGGGACCCTCTTATTAAAAATGCCTGAGGATAAATAAGTGTAACGGGTATCTAATGAATGTTTTTTCTATTTCAAGGGTCATATAAATGATCTCTGGGATTCTAAAATCAATGCCTTTCCTGTAATCTATTATTCAAAAGGATGACATATCTCCTCTTTCATGCTGTTGTTTCGGTTGAGGCTCCGGGACCCTCTTATTAAAAAGGCCTGAGGATAAATAAGTGTACTGGGTGTCTAATCAATGTTTTTTTCTATTTCCTGGGTCTTATTAAAAAGGCCTGAGGAAAAATAAGTGTACTGGGTGTCTAATCAATATTTTTTTCTATTTCACGGTTGCAAATAATGATCTGTGGGTTTCTAAAATCAATGCCTTTCCTGTAATCTATTTTTCAAAAGGATGACATATGTCCTCTTTCATGCTGTTGTTTTGGTTGAGGCTCCGGGACCCTCTTATTAAAAAGGCCTGAAGATAAATAAGTGTAACGGGTGTCTAATCAATGTTTTTTTCTATTTCCCGGGTCATATAAATGATCTCTGGGATTCTAAAATCAGTGCCTTTCATGTAATCTATTATTGAAAAGGATGACATATCTCCTCTTTCATGCTGTTGTTTCGGTTGAGGCTCCGGGACCCTCGTATTAAAAAGGCCTGAGGATAAATAAGTGTACTGGGTGTCTAATCAATGTTTTTTTCTATTTCCCGGTTGAATATACTGATCTGTGGGTTTCTAAAATCAATGCCTTTCTTGTAATCTAATATTCAAAAGGATGACATATGTCCTCTTTCATGCTGTTGTTTCGGTTGAGGCTCCGGGACCCTCGTATTAAAAAGGCCTGAGGATAAATAAGTGTAACGGGTGTCTAATCAATGTTCTTTTCTATTTCACGGGTCATATAAATGATCTCTGGGATTCTAAAATCAATGCCTTTCATGTAATCTATTATTCAAAAGGATGACATATCTCCTCTTTCATGTGGTTGTTTCGGTTGAGGCTCCGGGACCCTCGTATTAAAAAGGCCTGAGGATAAATAAGTGTAACGGGTGTCTAATCAATGTTTTTTTCTATTTCCCGGGTCATATAAATGATCTCTGGGATTCTAAAATCAATGTCTTTCCTGTAATTTTATTATTCAAAAGGATGACATATCTCCTCTTTTATGCTGTTGTTTTGGTTGAGGTTTCGGGACCCTCTTATTAAAAAGGCCTGAGGATAAATAAGTGTAACGGGTGTCTAATCAATGTTTTTTTCTATTTCACGGTTGCAAATAATGATCTGTGGGTTTCTAAAATCAATGCCTTTCCTGTAATCTATTATTCAAAACGATGACATATCTCCTCTTTCATGCTGTTGTTTCGGTTGAGGCTCCGGGACCCTCTTATTAAAAAGGCCTGAGGATAAATAAGTGTAACGGGTGTCTAATCAATGTTTTTTTCTATTTCACGGTTGCAAATAATGATCTGTGGGTTTCTAAAATCAATGCCTTTCCTGTAATCTATTATTCAAAACGATGACATATCTCCTCTTTCATGCTGTTGTTTCGGTTGAGGCTCCAGGACCCTCTTATTAAAAAGGCCTGAGGATAAATAAGTGTAACGGGTGTCTAATCAATGTTTTTTTCTATTTCCGGGGTCATATAAATGATCTCTGGGATTCTAAAATCAATGCCTTTCATGTAATCTATTATTCAAAAGGATGACATATCTCCTCGTTCATGCTGTTGTTTCGGTTGAGGATCCGGGACCCTCTTATTAAAAAGGCCTGAGGAAAAATAAGTGTAACGGGTGTCTAATCAATGTTTTTTTCTATTTCCCGGTTGCAAATAATGATCTGTGGGTTTCTAAAATCAATGCCTTTCTTGTAATCTATTATTCAAAAGGATGACATATGTCCTCTTTCATGCTGTTGTTTCGGTTGAGGCTCCGGGACCCTCGTATTAAAAAGGCCTGAGGATAAATAAGTGTAACGGGTGTCTAATCAATGTTTTTTTCTATTTCACGGTTGCAAATAATGATCTGTGGGTTTCTAAAATCAATGCCTTTACTGTAATCTATTATTCAAAAGGATGACATATCTCCTCTTTCATGTTGTTGTTTCGGTTGAGGCTCCGGGACCCTCTTATTAAAAAGGCCTGAGGATAAATAAGGGTAACAGGTGTCTAATCAATGTTTTTTTCTATTTCCCGGGTCATATAAATCATCTCTAGGATTCTAAAATCAATGCCTTAACTGTAATCAATTGTTCACAAGGATGCCATATGTCCTCTTTCATGCTGTTGTTTCAGTTGAGGCTCCGGGAGCCTCTTATAAAAAGGCCTAAGGATAAAGAAGTGTTCTGGGTTTCCAATCAAGGTTTTTTTTTATTTCACAGTTGCAAAAAAATTATCTATGGCTTTGTAAAATCTATGCCTTACCTGTCATCTATTGTTCAAAAGGATGCCATATGTCCTCTTTCCTGCTGTTGTTTTTGTTGGGGGTCTGGAACACTATTCTAAAAAGGCCGAAGGAGAATGACCTGTACTGTACTGGGTGTCCAATCATGTTTTTGTTTTCTATTTCACGGTTCATAATAAATATCACCGTGTAACTAAAATCAATGCCATACCTGTACTCGGTTGTTCAAAAGGATGGCATATGTGCTGTTTCATTCTGTTGTAGTTGTTGAGGGTCGTGGCCGTGGGACAGCGTATAAAACGGCTGAAGGAGAACAACCTGTACAGCCTTGCTCCTCTTTTTAGGCAGGCCAGCTCTTTGCATACATGCCCACAGACTCTGTAACGCATGCCTCTTTTAGGGAGAGGTGCAGCCATAATGCAGGGTCAGAAACTCTGCCTGCAACTGTTATACTCGATTTTGCAAAAAGGAAGTAACCTTACCATGGTTCCCTGCACGCACGTATTGTTGTTATATTTTGGTGAGGGTAATCATGATGGCCATGTAGACCACCACCACTGAGAGTCCTGGAAGTAACAGGGATGAGATGAAAGAGCTAAGAATAGTAGAACTTGAAACAACAGAGTTAGCTTGGCTTTTTTTTGGCTTTGGGTGCGGCTATTCATGCAGGCCATATAGAGCTGCCACCATTCGGTGTCGTATCAGCTATTAAACTAATTAGAACAGTACTACCAAAATACAGCCAATGAAGGGCCTTAGGAAGACTGAGCCAAGGTTGGATTGTAGTATTTGGTTAGGCTAATCATGATGGCCATGTAGACCACCGAGAGTCCTGGAAGTAACAGGGATGAGATGAAAGAGCTAAGAATAGTAGAACTTGGAACAACAGAGTTAGCCATGGGTGTTAGTGCAAAAACGCTTGGCTTTTTTTTGGCTTTAGGTGCGGCTATTCATGCAGGCCATATAGAGCTGCCACCATTCGGTGTCGTATCAGCTATTAAACTAATTAGAACAGTACTACCAAAATACAGCCAATGAAGTGCCTTAGGAAGACTGAGCCAAGGTTGGATTGTAGTATTTGGTTAGGCTAATCATGATGGCCATGTAGACCACCACCGAGAGTCCTTGAAGTAACAGGGATGAGATGAAAGAGCTAAGAATAGTAGAACTTGAAACAACAGAGTTAGCCATGGGTGTTAGTGCAAAACCGCTTGGCTTTTTTTTGGCTTTGGGTGCGGCTATTCATTCAGGCCATATAGAGCTGCCACCATTCGGTGTCGTATCAGCTATTAAACTAATAAGAACAGTACTACCAAAATACAGCCAATGAAGGGCCTTAGGAAGACTGAGCCAAGGTTGGATTGTAGTATTTGGTTAGGCTAATCATGATGGCCATGTAGACCACCACAGAGAGTCCTGGAAGTAACAGGGATGAGATGAAAGAGCTAAGAATAGTAGAACTTGAAACAACAGAGTTAGCCATGGGTGTTAGTGCAAAAACGCTTGGCTTTTTTTTGGCTTTGGGTGCGGCTATTCATGCAGGCCATATAGAGCTGCCACCATTCGGTGTCGTATCAGCTATTAAACTAATAAGAACAGTACTACCAAAATACAGCCAATGAAGGGCCTTAGGAAGACTGAGCCAAGGTTGGATTGTAGTATTTGGTTAGGCTAATCATGATGGCCATGTAGACCACCACCGAGACTCCTGAAAGTAACAGGGATGATGAGATGAATGTGCTAAGAATAGTACTACTTGAAACAACAGAGTTAGCCATGGGTGTTAATCCAAGACCGCTTGGATTTATTTTTGTATTGGGTGCGGCTAATCATGCAGGCCATATAGAGCTGCCACCATTCGGTGTTGTATCAGCTATAAAAATAATAAGAACTGTACTATCAAAATACAGCCAATGAAGGGCCTATGAAGACTGAGCAAAGGTTGGATTGTAGTATTTTGTTCGGCTAATCATGATGGCCATGTAGACCACCCGTAACAGGGATGAAAGTGCTAAGAATAGTACTAATTGAAACAACCGAGTTAGCCGTGGGTGTTAGTCTAAGACCACTCAGCTTTTTTTTGGGTTTGGGTGCAGCTAATCATGAAGGCCAGATAGACCTGCCACCATTTGGTGTTGTAACAGGTATTAAACTGCAAAGAACAGTACTACTTAACACAACCTACTTACCATGGGTCCCAGAGCATATGTTTGGTTGTTATATTTTGTAAGGGTAATCATGCAGGCCACATAGACCTCCACCGATAGGGTGAGTATGAGTAACAGATATTAAAATGCGAAGGACATTACTAATTAACACAACATAGTTACCATGGGTCGCAGACCAAGAGCAGATGTCTTATTATTATATTTTGTATGGGTAATCATCCAGGCCGTATAGACCTCACCAAATCGGGGGAGTTACAGAGATTAAAGTGCTAAGAATGGTAGTACTTAAAACACAACCTAGTTAAAATAGGTAGCAGACCGCATGTCTTATTATTATAATTTTTCAGGGTAATCTGGCAGGCCATATAGAACACCCCCGATAGGGGGGGGGGAACAGGGATTAAAGTGCTAAGAAAAGTACTAATCTTCTATCGATTCTATCTAACTATCAATCTATGTATATCTATCTATCTATCTATCTATCCTATCTATCAATCTATCTTCTGTCCGGGATGTTTTGAGACAGCCACTTTGGGAATGTTAGTTGATTTAGGCCCATTATGGCTTAAAAGCAGACTCTGCATAAACTATGTAATTTTCCATGGGAGTTTTGCCAGGGATCCCCCTCCAGCATGCGACAGTCCAGGTGTTAGTACCCTTGAAACAACTTTTCCATCACTATTGTGGCCAGAAAGAGTCCTTGTAGGTTTTAAAGTTCACCTGCCTATTGAATTCAATGGCGGTTCGCGCGGTTCGCAGGTTCGCGAACAATACCGGAAGTTCGAGTCCGCCGCTCGCGAACCGAAAATTTTAGGTTTGCGACATCACTACTGTCTACACCACCAAAAAACACCCATGCTAAATAGTTTCTAAATTTTGCCCTGAGTTTAGAAATACCCAATGTTTACATGGTTTTTTTTTGCTAGTTATAGGGCAATAAGTACAAGTAGCACTTACTATTTCCAAACCACTTATTTTTTCAAAATTAGCGATAGTTACATTGGAACACTGATATCTTTCATGAATCCCTGAATATCCCTTGACATGCATATATATTTTTTTAGAAGACATCCCAAAGTATTGATCTAGGCCCATTTTGGTATATTTCATGCCACTATTTCACCGCCAAATGCGAACAAATAAAAAAAAATGTTCACTTTTTCACAATTTTTTTCACAAACTTTAGGTTTCTCACTGAAATTATTTACAAAAAATGTGTGCAATTATGTCATAAATGGTTGTAAATGCTTCTCTGGGATCCCCTTTGTTCAGAAATAGCAGACATATATGTTATATTATACCCAGCAGTGAATGGGTTAATTAGGGAGCATGTAGGGAGCTTCTAGGGTTACTTTTAGCTTTAGTGTAGTGTAGTAGACAACCCCAAGTATTGATCTTGGCCCATTTTGATATATTTCATGCCACCATTTTACCACCAAATGCGATCAAATTTAAAAAAACGTAATTTTAGGTTTCTCACTGAAATTATTTACCAACAGCTTGTGCAATTATGGCACAAATTGTTGTAAATGCTTCTCTGGGATCCCCTTTGTTCAGAAATAGCAGACATATATGGCTTTGGCTTTGCTTTTTGGTAATTAGACGGCCGCTAAATGCCGCTGCGCACCACAGGTGTATTATGCCCAGCAGTGAAGGGGTTAATTAGGAAGCTTGTAGGGAGTTTGTAGGGTTAATTTTAGCCTTAATGTAGTATAGTAGACAACCCAAGGTATTGATATAGGGCCATTTTGGTATATTTCATGCCACCATTTCCCTGCAAAATGCGAAAATTGGCATTGCTTTTTGGTAATTACAAGGCCGCTAAATGCTGCTGCGCATCACACGTGTATTATGTCTAGCAGTGAAGGGGTTAATTAAGTAGCTTATTTGTAGGGAGCTTGCAGGGTTAATTTTAGCTTTAGTGTAGAGATCAGCCTCCCACCTGAAACATCACACCCCCTGATCCCTCCCAAACAGCTCCCTTCCCTCCCCCAACCCACAATTGTCCCCGCCATCTTAAGCGCGTGCGTCAGTGCGTGCCCCCGGCTAACCCCGCCCATGATCCCGCCCTACGTCACAGGGCCCATCGATGGCCCTGGACGCTCTCTCTGCATTGGATGGCCAAGTAAAGTTATTGCAGGATGTCTCAACATCGAGGCATCACTGCAATAACTGGAAAGCAGCTGGAAGCAATCAGGATCGCTTCCATCTCTTTCCCAGACCGACGATGTGCAGGGTACATTCTCGGTCGTTAAGGGTATTTTTTTGGAGGACGTACCCTGCACGTTGTCGGTCATTAAGGGGTTAAGGAATCTAGAACATATATTGATATATACATCTAAATTAAAATCTGTGGCCATTTCAGAGTGTATTGCACATGAACAAGATAATAGAATTATTCTCAATCATCTTAGAATTCTCACAAACATCAAAAAGGCCAATTTTACACTTTATCAAAGCCTCTTTTGTGATTGATTCAATGGGGTCTACTTATGAAGCAGCGGATGCCGCTTCCGACCCAGTCCACTTTAGTTCCTACTGAAGCAGAAGTTAAGAAGCATTGTATGCTGTGGGCATTTATCGATGTGCGGCAGACATGATTCGCTATAGCGAATCATGTCTGTCCGCATCATGATAAATTTACCCCAATGTGTCCATTTTGCTGTTGAAATATAGTGCAAACCTCATGGTCTGGGATACTGTGATCGCCAAAGCAGATGCTGTCTTTGCATTGTGTGGGTGAGTTTCTTGCTATCTGCTTGGATCAGACCCAATTTTTTCCCAATTTGGACTGAAAAACAGCTAATTAATACTTTTGGAAAGATTGGAATCTACCCCTATGTTATAAATAAGTTATCTTTGTACTATTGGCAATTGTATATCTTATGTCTCTTTTACTTGATTATAACTTGTTGTTGATACCTGGACACATGTCAGTTTACATTTTTTATTCATTTGCTTCGACAAGTAGAAAATAGATGCTTTCAAGTTGAAAATCATCATGCATACTGCAGTCTTTCTATTTATAGTAATAGATCAATTAAACATCTAATTAGCATTCTTCAACATGCTAATAAAACTGTATACTGTGAGCCAGTAGTGGCGCTCTACGTACAGCTTTCACTTGAGCAAAACACCGCTGCATGTAAGCTTTTAACGTGGGTGGGTTAGCCTGAGTATTACAAGTAGAAAGCTAAATCCTGTGCACCCTGACTTCAGAACTTTGGATAATAAGTATGCATTAACTTCTTCACCCTTTAGACTTTAATGGAGCACGTTGTTAAAAAAAAACCAAAAAAAACTAACACTTTACACCCAGATGCTAGGCCGACACAGAACTAAACCTACAGCGTTAAAGCCGAAGATAGTAATGCATAAATACATAGATATATGGATATATAAATATATATATAGGAATATATATTTAAAAATACTAAGAACATTATATACTATGTGAAGAACATTGGAATGTACATGTACAGTTAAAAACGTTATAAAAGATTAAAATTGATTAAAAATAATTTTTCATGTTTTCAGATGTTTGGTTGGAAAGGGCTTCAAAGTGTGTATATATGTGTATACATATTTATATATATGTTTATACATGGATAACACATATGGCATAAATTCAAAAGGCATATTGATCACTTGAAGACTGCTTGTTAAGAGGAGAGGATTTGATATGGAGACTACACATTCAAATATCCAGAATCAAAATTATAGGAACACATTGTAATCCAATTGCACGTTCAGTCCCTTTGGGGTTACTGTGTGAAGGAGGTAAATCCACTTCATCTCCACTTGGAGAAGCTTTTTGTGTCTATCCCCACCCCTTGTCATAGGTGGTACCTGATCAATGAGCATAGTCCTCATACTAGCGACCGTATGTCCCGCCTGCGCAAAATGACGCACCACAGGCTGGTCAGAGGTGCCTTTGTTAATTGCCTCCCTGATGGCATACCGTTGGTTGGCCATCCTTTCACGAAAGGTGGTACTCATTTTGCCAACGTATACCAGGGAGCATGGGCAGTACGACATACCAAGCGAGGTGCATCCAAATGTTGGAATTGTAGAGATTTGTCAGAGCGGACAATGTCCCAATGGTTCCTAATAGATTTAGCCAAATTTCCATGAAGTGGAGAATATGTGGTCACAAAATTCATGAACTCCTTGTTGTTAGTTCTAACAACCTACATGTCCAATAATGAGGACTGATCCATTCCGTGAATCTTTTCCTCTGCAATTTTAATCATTCTTGCTCCATATCCTCTCCTCCTCAGTTTGTTTGTTATGGCTGTGACTTGTAGCTTCTTAGTGCTGTCTAAAATGTTATTACATATGACTCTAGTGAGCTGGGAGGTGACAATGCCTCTTTTCTGATTTTTAGGGTAAAAACTGCTAGCTAGATATAATGAATTCTTGTCAGTGGGTTTGATATATAGGGAGGTACAAAAAAGTAACCAGTTTTATTTACACCTTTACCAATGTTAAGGTCAAGAAAATGTATCTCATGTTTACTAAATTTGTACTTGAAATGAATAGGGGAGTTCAGCCCATTCAGGTTAGAGATCCATTCTACCAATGCTTGTTCAGTTCCATCCCATACTAAGAATACATCGTTGATGTATCTTGTATAAAACGTAATACATTGATTAAAATGGGGTTGCATTTTCTTGACCTAAACATTGTTACTTTTTTTGTACCTCCCTATATACCAAACCCACTGATAAAAATTCATTACTTCTAGCTACAAGTCACAGCTATGAAGAACAAACTGAGGAGGAGAGGATATGGAGCAAGAATGATTAAAAATGCCAAGAAAAAGCTTCACGGAATGGATCAGTCCTCATTATTGGACATGAAGGTTGTAAGAACTAACAACAAGGAGGTCATGAATTTTGTGACCACATATTCTCCACTTCATGGAACTTTGGCTAAATCTATTAGGAACTATTGGGACATTGTCCGCTCTGACAAATCTCTACCATTCCAACATATAGATGCACCTCGCTTGGTATGTCGAAGACCTAATCTACAGACATGTTGGTCCAAAATGATCCAACAAGATGCTATCAACAGGGAACTTGGCTGACCACCAGAAAGAAGCTTGGGTGCTATAAATGTGGAGATTGCACCACCTGTAACAGCATGGTCTCTCAACCTGTCTTTCACCATCCATTCAATGGACGAAAGTACAAAATCAGACACTGGTTAACCTGTACTAGCGAATATGTTATATATATATATTATACTGCCCATGCTCCCTGTTATACGTTGACAAAACGAGTACCACCTTTCATGAAAGGATGGCCAACCATTGGTGTGCCATAAGGGAGGCAATTGACAAAGGCACCTCTGACCAGCCTTTGACGCGTCATTTCACTCAGGCGGGACATACTGTTGCTAGTATGGGGACTATGCTCATTGATCAGGTACCACCTATGACAAGTTGTGGGGATGGACACAAAAAGATTCTCCAAGTGGAGATGAAGTTGATTTACCTCCTTGACACGGTAACCCCAGAGGGACTGAACGTGCAATTGGATTACAATGTGTTCCTATAATTTTGATTCTGGATATTAGAATATGTAGTCTCCACATCAAATCCTCTCTTCCTTTCAAGCAGTCTTCAAGTGATCAATATGCCTTTTGAATTTATGCCATACATGTTATCACAACCAGTGACTTAGTATTACGTCTGATTGAAGCAGGTCACAGCCAACAGTCTTCAAGGTTGCTATTACGGTTTGGGTTTTGGAGGGTTTGAATCAGAGTCATGCTTTGAACCTGGTAAAGGTATAGGGAAAGGGAGAAAATCTTTTTCTTTTCTTTTTTAACGTTGTTCATATTTACATTTAGGAAGAGAAAAAAAAATACTATTTAAAAAAAAAAAAAAATTCTATTAAAAATGGCATATTTATATAATGCTGAGGAGGCTTACAGAATACTTGCCGAATAAGAAAGTGAAACTTCCGCTGCTTTCTAAATTGATGTGGATGACTTATCCAACATATCTGATCCTTTTTTAGCCTCCCAAGAGCTTGCATCTCCCCTTTTGTAGTAAAACCTGGCATCATCTGCAAGATGCCTTCTGGTGAGCCAGTTGATTATCTGAAACTGTTTTTGCCAGACAGCTTCATTGAAAATCTGGCAGAGCAAACAAAGCTGTATGCCCAACAATTCTTAGAAGCTAAGCTAGAATCCACTTATGCCAAACATAAGCTATGGCACAGAGCTAACATGGCAGATATAAAAAGATTTTTGGTGCTGTTGCTTGTAATGGGCATTATGAAAACACTGCCATCAAAATGTATTGGAGCAAAAACGCCATTCTGATTATTCTCCTTTCCCCAGTTATCAGGTCTAGGATCAGACACCAGATGCTTATCCGGTTTTTACATTTAAGTTATCCAAAAAAAAAAAAAAAGTTATGACAGGCTTGTCAAAATCCACCCATTTTAACATATTTATCTAAAAGATTTTCTGAAGTGTATGTTCCCAAGCAACACATTTCTATTGATGAGTCGCTAACGAAATTTAAGTGGACCTTATCCTTCAGCACCTTAACAAAAGCTACCATTTATACCTGAACAATTTAATAATAAAAGTATATAAAAGTATTGAGTTATTGAACAATTTATTTTTATTTATCCCTTGTGCTTATGGCACAATAAAAAAAAAAACAGGGCAGGATTTCCCCAACATCTGTTGCGGCCCAAGCAAAATCATGGAAACACATCTACTTTGTGCCAGGGTGAACTTTTTGCGCCTTGATTTACGGACAAGAAAGACATCTATTTTTTTCCACTGAAGTCACAGAGCCAATAACAGAAAAAGGAGGGCACAAGCCAACCAAAAATACAAAGTGTGTCCTTAATTACAATAAATATATGGTCAGAGATGACCTGGCTGACCAGTGTTTGAAGCCATAACTGGTACAAAACACCATTTGGTATAAAAAAGATGCCATATACCTCTACACAACTCCTTTGTATTATACAAGCAGTCAGGAACAGATTGCAAAGTAAATGACCTGGACTACTTAATATATATAGTAACAACCGAGAACATCATCAGACATTCTGTAAGGCATTTCCTTAGTAGGAATCCTTCCCTTGCATGCAAATGTGCTCCCTGAAAGTGCTGCAGAATCTGCAGCAAAAAAGGGAAGAGACTTTGTATATCACCCTCCTTCCTGACCCTCTTTACCAGGATTCTGTATACGTAATTGTTTCAGAGACTATCAAACCCTTGTCAACTACTCAGAGCAAATCCCAGATATCTGAGTTTAAAAAAATAAGCTTCCTTAAGGTTTTTTTTTTTTTTTTTTAAATACCCCAATATTAGACATAGTGCCATTAAATTACCACAGAGCCATAAAAAAATACTACCTATTAAAAATGTCTAAGAATTGTAGCATGTGAAAGAAACAGATGAAGAAAATAAACTCCTGTTAACAGAATCCATTATTTTTGTGGGTGTATTTGGTCTTTCTGGGCTCCTATAAATTCCCCAAAATCACAGAGAGGCCCAGTAGCCAAATTAAAAGTTTAAAAAAATAAAAAGTCTGGTCCCTAATTTAACCCTGTAACTTCACTAATATCTCACAAACCTATACATGTGGGTACTGGTAGACTCAGGAGATGTAGCTGAACACATATTGAGGAATTTGTCTGCAGTGGCACACATCAGTATTTCAATATTTACAATGAGCAAGTTGTGTGTGATTTTTTTTTTACATTTTAAATATAGCTAATTTTGGAAGAAATTAGTGATGAGATAGTGGTTTGTTAAAGTTGAAAATGCTCCATTTCAGATTCCCTGGGGTGTCTACGTATGGGAATAGTATGCATTATGGGGGGGGGGGGGGTCTTGAGCTGGTAGGCTACTTCACTAATCTAAATGCAAAATGGGCCCAAGTCATTCATCTGTAATAATTCCTGCTTTGAAAACAGAAATGGGAAGGTTCCTATTTGTGCCCTATGACTTAAAAAAAGTAGACAAACCTATACATGTGGAGAATTGGGGGACTCAGTAGGTGTAGCTGAACACATATTGAGGAATTTCTCTGCAGTGGTATGCATCACAATTTCAATATTCACAGTAAAATGCAATTTGTGTGGTAAAAATGCAGATATTGATGATGAGATGGTGGTTCATAAAAGATAAAAATGCTCCATTTCAGAACATATTCTGCTACGTGAATAACATTGGAATGTGAAATATTAATATTTTTACGTCACGTTAGCGCACTTGAGGAGATGTAATCTAGTTAGCATGAAAGTAGGGTGTTTTTTGCTCTATTGACTTCTATGGGGGGATACGTTATTCTAAGTTTGACTTTTTGTGCGCATCCGGTTATCACCCAAGTGAAAACTTTTCACTTTCAACTTGTAATACAAGCGCTACCCAACACAAGCCAAAAGCTTACTTCTAGCGGAGATTTCACGTGAGAGGGAGCAATTAGTACCGCTCCACTTGTAACCTGATCCTAAATATTTAAACAACCTGGATGAGACAGGTATTAAAAAGAAATGTAATGACAAGATTTTTCTTAGAACTGCAACAAATGATCATACTAGTTGAATGTGAACATTTTCTAAATATGTTAACACTGTGGGATATATTTAAGTAGCGTATCATGTCCGTTGCACATCGATAATTGACGACAGCATACGCTGTCGGCATTTATCATTGCACCAGCAGTTCTTGCGAACTGCTGGTGCAATTCTGCCCCCTGCAAATTCACGGCCAATCGACCGCTAGAAGGGGGTGTCAATCAACCCGATTGTATTCGATCAGGATGATTTCTGTCTGCCGCCTCAGAGCAGGCAGACAAGTTATGGAGCAGCGGACTTTAGACCGCTGCTTCATAACTTTTGTTTCTGGTGAGCCTGAAGGTTTGCTGGAAACAAGGGGTCTCAAGCTCCATACGAAGCTTGATAAATATGCCCCTATGTTTGCTGCAAATTGTTTAATTACCAAACTCCCTCCACCACTTGTATTATTTGAAGGAGCCCTTCTAGACTTGCTACTAGCGTTAACACATCTCGCAACTGTCATTTTGTGTGCGGGACTGGAATTGTTTTGCTTAAAGGGACAGTCTACTCCAGAATTGTTATTGTTTAAAAAGATAGATAATCCCTTTATGACCCATTCCCCTGTTTTACATAACCAACACGGTTATATTAACCCCCTTAGCATGTAAGCCTAAGAGCCATGCTGTTTGTAGATCACCTTCTTTAGAGCTGACTACAGCAGTGCGACTCTTGGCAGGACCCTCTACCCGTCTGATCCCTATAAATGTTTCCTTGTATTCCGCCTATGTGTTAGTGCCGCAGAATCTGTTGGCGCTCTACAAATAACCGATAATAATAATAATTAATATACTTTTTACCTCCGTGATTATCTTGTATCTAAGTCTTTGCAGACTGCCCCCTTATTTCAGTTCTTTTGACAGACTTGCATTTAGCCAATCAGTGCCCTCTCATTTTTAACTCCACGGGTGTGGTCACAATGTTATCTGTATGGCACACATGAACTAACGCCCTCTACCTATGAAAAACTGCCAAATGCATTGAAATTAGGGGCGGCCTTCAAGGGCTTAGAAATTAGCATATGAGCCTACCTAGGTTTAGCTTTCAACAAAGAATACCAAGAAAACAAAGCAAATGTGATGATAAAAGTGAATTGGAAAGTTGTTTAAAATTGCATTACCTATCTCAATCATGAAAGTTTAATTTTTACTAGACTGTCCCTTTAAGGTTATCTTTTCACCTCTACAGATATGCTGCAGGTTTTTGCTTGTGAAGGGTGCAGTTTAAATTCAAGAAATTTGGAAACCCACAATTTTAAATAACATGAAAAGAGAACAAATAAAATAATGGAAGTATTTTGTATTTTTTTACACATAAATAAACAATTTATATACTACATTTGGGAAAGGGTTTATTGATCATTTCAAGGCTGGATAATACATCCTGTTCTATATTTTTAGTATGATAAAAGCAAAGCACACATCACACTCAACAATTCAGAATATATAAGTAGTATTGAAAAATAAAATGATCTTAGTGAAGTTTTTTAAAAAGGTGCTTACCTGCAGCTTCTAGTTATTTGGAACAGCAACGGAAAAGCAACTGAATTTTATACACTTTTTAGACTCCAAATATAATTAAACTAAGACATAATTGTAATCCAACATTGGAAACACACAGAAGGTAATTAAACCTCAGACAATCTGCCAAAGCCTTCACTTAAAAACGAATAAATCATCAACCGGAGAACTGAAATTAAACTTGCTGGTTTATAAAAAAAAAAAAACTAAATATAAAACAACATTGTTAAAAAAAGGCCCCATTTATTAATCTGCGAAAGAAGCTTTGGGGCCTCAGCATTTCAGGCTCATACAAGTGAGCCTGAAATGCTAGTTCAGAAGCTGTGGTCTTGAGGCATGTGACATGGGGACATTTGCCATTGCTGCCTGGTTGATTCAGCCTTGACATTTTATTATAATTATGAGCCACTCTTTAAAAGGCTGAAAATGCCTCAAAAACAGTCACATGATAACATAAATATTGATAAAAACATCTACAAACCCTCCTTAGGACCTGCAATTGGACATCAATTAAACAGTGGAAGATGATCAAAATAGGAACATTAAATTAGAAACAAATACATTGAATAAAACATTCAATACCCCTCTCTGAGCCCTGTAATTGGACATGAAAGAAAAAGCTAAATATGCCCAAAAATATTATTAGTCTTTTGAAGATGTGAAGATGCCACAAAATAAGAACAATCATCTTAAGATGCTGTAAAAATAATAACACTAATCATCTGACTCTTGTAAGTAATATGAGTGAATAAGAAAAGGCTGTGTCTTGTGGCACAGGTAACACTGAACGCACTGTCAGTTGAGGTAGGAGTGACACAGAATGTAGCAGGAGTGGCACAGGTAACACTGAACGCACTGTCAGTTGAGGTAGGAGTGACACAGAATGTATCAGGAGTGGCACAGGTAACACTGAACGCACTGTCAGTTGAGGTAGGAGTGACACAGAATGTAGCAGGAGTGGCACAGGTGGAACTGGATGCAGTTTCAGATGGAACAGGAGTGGCACCATTGGTGCTTGATGCACTGGTAGTCAGGCAGTAATGACACAGATAGTGCTGGATGCACTGAGAGTTGGGGTAGCAGTGCTAATTGGTTTGATTCTGTCACTACTACTTTTTCACGTCACTGCAGACTGTTAATTTAACACATGATACTATTGTAAAGAGCAGTCTCTTAAATGAACTCAACTTAGAGTTGGACTAAACATCTCACTCATGTTGCTGGGGAGTGTCAGAATTTATAATATAGAAATTGGCACTTTAATACAGATTTGCCAGCTGCTGAGTGGTCACTAGGCCAGACACACCCTCTGAAAATAACAGATATTGCAGTGAGCTGTAGGTAGATATATATTAATAATGCAGTAGAAAAAAAATAACTTTCTAAGGCCTAGTGCAAGCTCAGCACATAGGTGGAAATGGCTCATTAGTTAAAAGGAAATGGCTCACTAGTGACTACTGTAACCTTTAATCACAAAAATGTGTGAGTTACATAAAACAAACATTGTAGGAGCAGCAATTGCAAACACCATTTCTAGATGTTGGCATAGTGATTTCCAATTGTTTGCATTTTATAAACATCTTGTTTGCTATACAAGATATCACATACCTGTCTTATAAGTACATATACGTATGTAAACATCTGTCCTGTCCTCTACCAAGGGACTGTAAATTAGTGCTGGACATAGTTTAAAGAATCAGATATATAGTGATATATCAGAGAAGGGAAGGGGTGGTCTAGCGCAAAACCAAGTATAGGATAAACACCAATAGTAGAAAGATAGACAGAGTAATGTATAATACAATATACTCCACTGAACTCAAAAACAGAGTGGAGTTCTCAAATACAATACATGAAGAAAATATGTGTATATAGGTATGATAACGGAAACAAATAAAGTAGTGCATATACAGTTAATATACACAGTATGTATCATAATGTTGCAAAGGACATAAAGTTCATATCGATGTCTGGAGAAAAGCAGAAGGAGACAAATTATATAGGCACACAGTCCAGATGGTGAGAAAAGAAGTGTTCTGGGGGATAGTGTGAAAACACACACATCCCATGATACTCCCCCTGCTGAT
The DNA here is from genome assembly GCF_027579735.1 of Bombina bombina. Classification (NCBI taxonomy): domain Eukaryota; kingdom Metazoa; phylum Chordata; class Amphibia; order Anura; family Bombinatoridae; genus Bombina; species Bombina bombina. The sequence continues at coordinate 1,027,566,717 of NC_069499.1, forward strand.
AATTCTTATGTACTGGAAATACCCTCAATTGTATGAGGTAAGTTATAACCCACAAGATTAGAGTGATATCCACATATGGGTCTGCATCTGGATATAACCCTCGTAAAGGAATGGAAGCTTGATACGGGCTAGTGATTTCTAGGCTGGCTTAGAATCCTGTCCACCAAGTCAATGCAGCTCACAGATCGGGATATGGGGAAAAGACATCAAGAATACACTCCTCCTCAGCCCCATTCCACTTAGGGTTTTAGCCCTCCTTTCATTTTTTGCTTTTATATAGTGATATATACATCTAAATTAAAATATGTGGCCATTTCAGAGTGTATTGCACATGAACAAGATAATAGAATTATTCCAAATCATCTTAGAATTCTCACAAACATCAATAAGGCCAGTTTTACACTTTATCAAACCCTCTTTTGTGATTGATTCATTGAGGCCTACTTATCAAGCCGTCAACTTACTTGCATTCGCCGGCACCAATACGCTCGCCTGACATCGCCTAACATCGCAGCCGCGGACCTGAATACGCTCTCCATATTTAACAAAAAAGCTGTCAAAAAGCCGTGCACCAAGAACGGGGCGATGAGCAGCAGACTGTTGTTAACTAACATTCATCGATCTTGCTGCTATTCGGCTTTTTCACAGCTTTATTTATATACTGTCACTAAACAACGCCACTATACTAAAAAGTTTAACCCCTATCCCGCCACTCCCGGACCCCGCCGCAACTAAATAAAGTTATTAACCCCTATCCCGCTGCTCCCTGACACCGCCGCAACTAACTAAATGTATTAACCCCTAAATTTTATAAAAACATTATCTTTGTACTATTGGTAATTTTATATCTTATGTCTCTTTTACTTGATTATAACTTGTTGATACCTGGACACATGTCAGTTTACATGTTTTATTAATTTGCTTTGACAAGTAGAAAATAGATGCTTTCAAGTTGAAAATCATCATGCATACTTCAGTCTTTCTATTTATATTAATAGATCAATTAAGCATCTAATTAGCATTCTTCAACATTCTAATAAAACAGTATACTGTGGGCCAGTAGTAGTGCATTTACAGCTTTCAGTCCGAGTATTACAAGTAGAAAGTAAAATATTTGCATGTGAGTTAAACCCAGTGCACCCTGACTTCAGGACTTCGGATAATGAGAACACATTAACTTTTTCACCATTTAGACTTTAATGGAGCACGTTGTTAAAAAAAACAAAAAAACAAACACTTTACAGCCAGATGCTAGCCTGACACAGCATTAAGGCTGAAGGTAGTTATGCATAAATATATGGATATATAGATATATAAAGATACAGTATATATATATATAGCAATATCTATTTAAAAATACTAAGAACATTATCTACTATGTGTAAAACATTGGAATGTACATGTACAGTTAAAAACGTTATAAAATATTAAAATTGCTTACAAATATTTTTTTCATCTTTTTGGTTGGAAAGGGCTCCAAAGTGTGTATATATGTGTATACATGTATATATATATATATATATATATATATATATATATATATATATATATACAGTACCTCACAAAAGTGAGTACACCCCTCACATTTTTGTAAATAGCTTATTATATCTTTTCAGGAGGAAAACAGTTTATGAATTAAAGAGAGAGCACATGAATAGTTAAGAAATGTTTTACTGTTTAGAGTTCCGGTTCCTGTGGGTGGAGCTAGCACCGCTCATGGACGCTGAGGGTGGATGCAGAAAAGCTCGACACAAACTACCCTGCCTTTTGCCCGTTGTTGGAGATCTGTTTCTCCCTAGGGCACTCGCATCTGACATCAGGTGCTGTCGGCGGGGAATACCGGAACAAGTTTGGTGGCTCGGTTGCTGGAGCCAGAACAGTGAAGCGGGGGTGTATTTGCCCTACAGAGCGCTCTGGTACCTGAGGAGGAGGAGGTAATCTGCAGCGATGACTGTAAGTGTTAACCAGATGAACTAAACTGAAACCAGAGACCTGGCTCTCCACACACAGGTTGTCGATAGTGACCAGGGAAACCTGTTGACCAGCGATATAAAGGCCTACAGTTGAGTCCAACTTCTCTGCGGAGGGGAACTACGGAGGGGCACTATATCCAAGGTGTGCTGGGCTGTCGGGAGCTTTTGACGGTGGAACCATCATAACGGATAGTCATAAAAGGCGCCCTGGAATATCTGTTGGTGCCATTTTCTGAGGCCATAATCCTGTTTTGGTTGCATAAAAAGAAGAAAGAGCAAATACGGCTGATAATAAGGACTGCAGAAAAGGTGCTCCTGGATAGCGCAAGTATCACACGTTTTTTTTACACCTATTGATTGCAGATTTGCAATATCATAGTGAACTGCTTATATACCTTAGACTCTCCCCTGAGCCTTACCGTTATAGCTATATCTCCTTGCTTTGAGCGGACTCTCAACGGTATTTGGCTATTTTGAATAATCAAGTGTGTAAGGCCCTTGTCAAGAATCTTTATAGAGGAGACTGAGTATCAGCTTTTTTCTTTCATCGATATAAGGGGGAAAAGGGAAAAAACAAAAACAAAACAGATGTATGATAACTGAACATTGTGTTTTTCCCCCTTTTTTTTCCCTCTTTTTTTGACATTTGAGTAAGATTTTACAGCTGTGATTCAATACTTTGCCTTGAATTTTTATATATTTATGCATTTTTATGTATTCATGCAAATATAAAAAATCTGGTATCATATATCTATGGCCATATAAATTAAATGCCTTCTGACTATATACAACAAAAATAACATGTTGCCGACAGTAGATAATACTGTTAAACTTGTATTCTATTAGGTCTCAGGAAAGTTTAAATTCAAGCAATATTATTAGCAAACAGAGCACAACTGTAGTTTGTGAATATTAAGCTGTATTTCCTAACAATTTAGTTTTGGTTACGTTTTTCAACCTAAAGTATATGTTATAAGGTTCTAGTAGAAACATTAATATTATGTATATAGACCATAGGGCAACTAGGGAACACCAAGTGGCTTTGTTTTTTCTCTGATAACATGTATAAATGACATTGTATTCGGTTTATACCTAGCTCATAGTATTACCTTTTTGGGCTAACATTATAACTGACATCTAAATCATCTCAGACGGTAGATGCTGGTAGTAACGCTGTTGATATTAAGGCATAATAACAATTTTCTATACTTAGTAACTCTTTAGGGACACAATGGGTTCTCACTTTATATACAGATAAGTTAAGAGCATAGGTGTGGCCGATAATAAATTGGCATCTGCTATATTTTGCTTTTCTCACATTAAGGGCTGAATCAGCCCCATAGGATTTCACTATATTCATTAGACATGTGCAGCCGCGAAAAATTCGGTTCAGTTCGGATCGATTTGGACCGATTCGAATTTTGTTTCGGATCGATTCGAATTCGGAAGAAATCGAATGAATTAGTTTCGGATTCATTCGGATTCTTTCAGATTCGTGTGAAATTCGGTTTGGTTCGATTCGGTTCGATTCGGTTCAAATCGATTCGGATTTTCGGAATTTCGGCACTGTTAAGTGGGATGTGCTGTGTATTACACTAGTATACTGTACAATACTAGTGTAATACATGGCCATCCGAATCCATCCGAATTCATCCGAATCCATCCGAATAAATTTGAATCGATTCGGATTTATTCGGTAGATTCGGCACTGCCGCAATTCGGAAATTCGAATCGATCCGAATTCCGAATTCGTCAAAATTCATCCGAATTTCGATTCGGACCGAACCGAATCTTACATGTCTAATATTTATTATACTCTAAATAGAAACGGAGTGTAGGAGTCACATTTATCCCCCCTACTGATAGATATTTATTTTGTCTATTTCTCACAGGTTAGATTAAAGGGACAGTCAACACTCGACATAACATTAACCTATATGAAAAAATTAAAAGTGAAGATCCGCCTGCAACGTACCCCCTTTCTCTTACTTACTTCCTTCACCTTTTAATCTTGTACGATAACTTCTCGATTCTGATGTGAATATGGCTGCCTAACTCCCCCCACCATTACGTATGGACCTTCTTTTAGAAACAAGCAGCCAATCAGGTTCCATTTCTCGGACTGAAATTGAAAGCGCGTTCACGGACCGCACATGTGTGTTAACCTCGGACTTACGATTACGATACGACTCGCACTTACAATTTCAGCTTGCGTTTGCGAGCGGGCAGAAGATAATGCACATGCGCATTTTCAGAAGCAGCAACATCACCCTTTGGAACATGAACGAGCAGGGAAAATATTAGAGAAGGGGACGAAGGAGGATGGGGAGGAGTTTGGCGGCCATATCTACATGACATAAACAATAGTATTTTGATTGATTACTCCAATACTGTTAGAGTGTTTCAACATATGATGCACTACAGCGGAATCTTCTATTCCTGATCTAAGGTATAGAGTTAAGTTACGTCAAGTGTTGACTGTCCCTTTAACTGTACACATTTATTATTAAAAAAAAAAGAAAAAAAGAAAAAAAAAAAAAAAGAAAACTTGCACTGTTGCAACACATAGATAAATACATCACTAGCACTAGAGTTTATTCCCTGGCCATGCCTGCCAAGCAAAAGGATAAAAAAGTGCGAACATCTTAAACACATCTAGAAAATGCTAACGAGTTAGTACTACATAAAAGTTACATGCAGCCACTTGTAACTCAGATGTCTGAGATCTTTTTGCCACAGTTTGAATTATTAAAAACACAGATGACAAATATAATGGTCGAATTAAAACAATTTTCCACAGAAGTTGAGAATAGAATATCAGGCAACGAGGATTTATTGTACAAACAAGAACAAAGTATAAATGATAATAGTAAGACATTGAGAATACTTCAGGACAAAATACATGAACTTGAGGATCGATCACGTCGAAATAATATGAAAATTATTGGCCTTCCAGATAATGGAGATTATTCAGATCTGATGGCTTTTGCTAGTTCTACATTACCATTGGCGGTGGGTATACCACCAAATAATCCACCAATACTAGTTAAAAGGGCCCATAGACTGGGTATAATTAGAGATAGCCAAAGAGAAAAAAACTATAACAGGCCAGTGATGGTGAAATATTTAAGCTATCAAGACAAAATTAATATATTAAAACTATATAGGAAAATGGGAAGTTTATTTATAGGTCAATCTAAAGTGTTAATATTTCAGGATTATTCCATCAAAACCTCACTTAGAAGAAGAGAGTTGGCTCCTTACTGTACCAAACTAATCAATGCAATTCTGAAATCTAGACTCATATATCCTGCTAAGATAATTATAGAGGAATTAGAGGGTAATATTTGTCACGCTCAACTGCTGGGAAGCTCTGCAGTCCTCTCTCTGTGCTTGATTGACAGGTGTCTGAGCCACCCCTTCCTGATGATGTCACAACCAGGCTTTTTATTCTGGGCTTCCTGTTTGTCCAGTGCCCGTTTGTTTGTTAACTTTGTGGCTTCTGATAGGATTTCGCTGAGGCATCTCTCTAACTGCTGCTTTTCTGTTGCTTTTCTGTTCTACTCTCAATCCCTGAAGAGGTTTCTTGGCTTTGCCAATTACTATAGAAAGTTTATAAAGAACTTTGCTGACATCACGTCTCCACTCACTTCTCTTACTAAGAAAGGGCAAAATTGTAAGAACTGGTCCTCTTCGGTAGTACAGGCTTTTGAAACGCTAAAATCAGCATTTTCTTCTGCACCTCTTCTCAGTCATCCAATTCCTGATTTCCAGTTTATTTAGGAGGTTGACGCTTCCTCTATAGCAGCTGGAGCTGTTCTCTCCCAACGTGATCCGACTACCAGCAAGATAAAACCTGTGGCGTTATTTTCGAAAAAATTCAATCCTGCCGAGTTAAATTATGATGTGGGCAATAAGGAGCTTTTGGCTATAAAATTAGCTTTGGATGAATGGAGGCATTGTTTAGAGGGTACCAGTCAACCTTTTTTCATTCTGACAGATCACAAGAATCTTTTATAACTCCAAACAGCTACACGTCTCAATCCTCGTCAGGCTTGGTGGGCCTTGTTCTTCTCCAGGTTTAATTTTGTACTTTCCTATGTTCCTGGTTCGAAAAATTCCAAGGCAGATGCTTTATCTAGGCAGTTCCAATCTTCTGAACCTTCTCCATTGGATTCAGAACCTATACTACGTCCAGTCAAAGTTTTGGCTCAAGTATCCTCTTTTCCAGTACAGGCTTTACATGCTGCTCAAGTCCGGGTACCATCTTCTTGCAAACTACCTTCTGGTATCCTGTATGTGCCCAAAGGATTACGTCTTAAGCTTCTACATTGGGCTCATGACAACATTTCAGCAGGTCATCCGGGAATAACCAATACATTGTGGAAACTGAAGCAGCATGTTTGGTGGTCCACTATGAGGAGGGATGTTAAGGATTATATTGCTGCTTCTAGTTCTTGTGCTTCGAACAAACAATCTTCTCATCGACCGTTTGGTCTATTACACCCTCTTCCTATTCCTCATTACCCTTGGTCTCACTTATCCATGGACTTTGTTACAGATCTTCCTGTTTCTGCTGGAAATACAACAATTTGGGTAGTGGTGGATCGGTTCTCCAAGTCTGCTCACTTCATACCTCTTCCAAGCTTGCCTTCAGCTCAAAGACTTTCTGTACTCTTTGTTCTACATATATCTCGTTTACATGGTTTTCCCACTGACATATTCTCAGATCGTGGAGTCCAATTTGTTTCCAAATTTTGGAGGTCTTTTTGTAAACACTTCGGAATCAACATATCACTTTCTACTGCACACCATTCTCAATCCAACGGACAGACTGAGCGTGTAAATCAAGCCTTGGAATCTTTTCTAAGACATTATGTAGACCATCACCACTCCAACTGGTCTCAGTTATTGTCTTTGGCGGAATTAGCTCACAACTCACGTTATAACGCCTCATTACAGACCTCTCCCTTTAAGGCAGCTTATGGATTTGAACCTAGAACCTTTCCTATGATTAAAAGTTCTACTGAAGTCCCTGGAGCAGATCGTATAGTGAAAAATCTCAGTAATCACTGGCAACTCATTCATCAAAATCTACTCTCTTCTTCCTTAAGACATAAGAAATATGCTGATCGCAGAAGGTGCAAGGCTCCTTTACTTCGTACTGGAGACAGAGTATTTTTATCCACCAGATTCATACGTCTAAAACAACCTTGTACCAAGTTGGGTCCTAAGTACATTGGACCTTTTCAAATTGTTTCCAGAGTTTGTTCTTCTGCATACCGCCTGGCCTTACCCAAGACTCTCAAGATCCATCCAGTGTTTCGTGTCTCCCTACTCAAGCCAGTCATCTACAATCGGTACTCTATCGAGAGTAAACCACCTCCTCCACTTTCCGTAGAGGGAACTTCTGAGTTTGAAGTCAGCCAGATTCTCGATTCCAAGCTACGGGGCAATCGGCTGTACTACCTGGTCCATTGGAAGGGTTATCCTCTCTCTGAACGATCTTGGGAACCGGCCTCTCATGTTCATGCTCCAGCTCTTGTCAAGTCTTTTCACAAGAAAAACCCTGCCAGGCCCGGTCGGGTCCCCCGGAGGGGTCCTTGAGGAGGGGGCACTGTCACGCTCAGCTGCTGGTAAGCTCTGCAGTCCTCTCTGTGTGCTTGATTGACAGGTGTCTGAGCCACCCCTTCCTGATGATGTCACAACCAGGCTTTTTATTCTGGGCTTCCTGTTTCTCCAGTGCCCGTTTGTTTGTTAACTTTGTGGCTTCTGATAGGATTTCGCTGAGGCATCTCTCTAACGTCTGCTTTTCTGTTGCCAATCTCTTCAAGGACTTACTATGCTGGATTAACCTTCAACCTCCTGATTACCTGTCTCCAAACAATGCAAGTACTGTTTGTTTTGTGAAACTTTCAAACTTCCTGTTTACCTGCAGCAAACCCTGCATATTCAGACTACTCTGTGTACTGCCAAACCATTCAAATACTGTTACTTCTGTGAAACCTTCAATCTGCATGTTTACCTGTTTCCAAACTCTGCAAATACAATTATTCAGTGTAAACCTTCAAACTGCTTGATATCCTGTTGCCAATCTCAACAAGTACTGATTAATCTGTGTTAACCTTCAAACTACCAGCTTACCTGTTGCTATCTCTGCAAGTTCTGACAACACAGTGTTAACCTTCAAACTACCTGATTACATGTTGTCAATTCTGCAAGTTCTGACTACACAGTGTTTACTCTCAAACTGCCTGATTACCTGTTGCATACTCTGCAAAGACTGTCTACACAGTGTTAACTCTCAAACTGCCTGATTACCTGTTGCATACTCTGCAAAGACTGTCTACTCAGTGTTAATCCTCAAACTGCCTGATTACCTGTTGCATACTCTGCAAAGACTGTCTACACAGTGTTAACCTTCAGACTGCCTGATAACAAATTACCTACTCCTGCATTATTAACTGTTTCCTGTTTTACCCTTCTTCTGTCTGAGTATAAGTGGACTATCCCTGCTCTCCTGATTCTGTGGAAGACATTTCCTGAAACCAGTTCCTTATTCAGAAGTCTATCTGGCTGATATCATGAATTACTTTGGCACAGGCTAACCCTGCTCCAAATCGTGAGTACTTTGTTTTTTGGAGGTTGTCGTGGGGTCACGTCCTGGATTAAACTCAGAGTGCAAGGGTGTTGTTTAAGTTCGCCCTAGCATTTGGGTCTTCTTCTGGACATTTCCTAACCTGACAATATTACTATAACGAATGAAGTAGATGCCAGAGAATTCTGTAAAAAAAGAGGGTACTCTGAGTAGGATCTAGGAAATATTTTTAATTTTTATTACACACGCTTCACGGCTCTGATTTTTTGTTTTTTTAATGAATTGGTTTCTTTTTTTTCTATTCTTTTTTTTCTATTCCTTATGTTGTATTGTCAAATGACAAAAGGTAATCATGCTAACAGTAAGGAAATGGTTAATTACTGGATTTGGGATATTACAGGAATAAACATTTTATATAAACATAGATGTGTCCCCTTTACAGTTGTTAATGTTAGGTCTGACGAGAGGGGTGGTGTTTTTTTAGCCCCGATATTGTCCTATTACAGGAAACTCACTTAAAAAATTTAGAAGCAGAGAAACTCAAATGCAAATGGGTTGGTCAGGTAATAGCTTCAGATTGTTCCAGGAGGAAGAGGGGTGTTGCAGTTTTATTCAATAAAGAGTTGGAGTATAACATACAGAGCGTGCAAATAGATCCAGACGATAGATGGATAATCCTTTCAACTGAGATCCTGAAGGTCAAGCATATAATATGTAATGTATACAGTCCTAATAATACAGATCAGCCCTTCTGGGATAATATTATTGCTAGACTTTGTTTCTGAACAAAATATAATATTTGCTGGGGATTTTAATTTAGCGCCAATATCTTTATTGGATATATTTTCACCTAGACTGAGCACTGTGCACCTCAGAAATCCAGGATTTTTTCCCAAATCTGTAAGAATTTAAAGCTTCATGACATATGGCGCTGCGCATTCAACACCTTGATAATAAAGGCTAAACTTGTGAGTCATGTGCACATAGATCTTTTTCAAGGATAGATTTTTTTCTAGTCTCTGATTCTTTTTTTAGAGATGATACTATGGCAGAGATACACAATATTGTATTATCAGACCAAGCCCCAATATCATTGGTTATTGGTGCCCGACCAGTTTAGACAACCTCAACAAATAACTTTTATTTCCCAAAACACCTGCTAAATAATATATAATTTCAAAATTGGTTACAAAATAAATGGCGAGAATACAGCATAAATAACCAAAATTATGCAAACAAATTAGAGATATTCTGGGAAGCTGCAAAAGCATATCTCAGGGGGGAGATAAAAGTTTATATGATCATGGCTAAAAAGAAGTTCAAGGTACGTGAGTTACAATTAGCAAATACCGTTACCAAGGCTTATCAAAGATATATAAATACTCTACTCAGGAAATATTGGGACAAATATAAAATTGCCAGACAAGATAGGGACCTGTTCCTTAGTTCCAAAATGACAAATGAAGAGATTAGGATTATATGTGGGCCGCTACGGCAAGTCCGCTAAATATCTTGCAAGACTAGACAGAAATAGGAAAAAGAACAACACAATTGAGAACGTTACTATGGGATATCAGATTTATACACAGTCTTCTGACATTATTATATCTTTTCATGTGACAACACTGAAGAAATGACACTTTGCTACAATGTAAAGTAGTGAGTGTACAGCCTGTATATCAGTGTAAATATGCTGTCCCCTCAAAATAACTCAACACACAGCCATTAATGTCTAAACCATTGGCAACAAAAGTGAGTAAACCCCTAAGTGGAAATGTCTAAATTGGGCCCAAAGTGTCAATATTTGGTGTGGACACCATTATTTTCTAGCACTGCCTTAACCCTCTTGGGCATGGAGTTCACCAAACCTTCACAGGTTGCCACTGGAGTCCTCTTCCACTCCTCCATGACGACATCAAGGAGCTGGTGGATGTTAGAGACCTTGTGCTCCTCCACCTTCCATTTGAGGATGCCCCACAGATGCTCAATAGGGTTTAGGTCTGGAGACATGCTTGGCCAGTCCACCACCTTTACACTCAGCTTCTTTAGCAAGACAGTGGTCATCTTGGAGGTGTGTTTGGGGTTGTTATCATGTTGGAATACTGCCATGTGGCCCAGTCTCCGAAGGGAGGGGATCATGCTCTGCTTCAGTATGTCACAGTACATGTTGGCAGTCATGGTTCCCTCAATAAACTGTAGCTCCCCAGTGCCGGCAGCACTCATGCAGGCCCAGACCATGACACTCCCACCACCATGCTTGACTGTAGGCAAGACACACTTGTCTTTGTACTCCTCACCTGGTTGCCGCCACACATGCTAGACACCATCTGAACCAAATAAGTTTATTTTCCAGTAATCCATGTCCTTATTCTGCTTGTCTTCAGCAAACTGTTTGCAGGCCTTCTTGTGCATCATCTTTAGAAGAGGCTTCCTTCTGGGACTACAGCCATGCAGACCAATTTGATGCAGTGTGCGGCGTATGGTCTGAGCACTGACAGGCTGACCCCCCACCCATTCAACCTCTGCAGCCATGCTGGCAGCACTCATACGTCTATTTCCCACAGACAATCTCTGGATATTACGCTAAGCATGTGCATCTTCTTTGGTTGACAATGGCGAGGCCTGTTCTGAGTGGAACCTGTCTTGTGAAACCGCTGTATGGTCTTGCCCACTGTGCTGCAGCTCACTTTCAGGGTCTTGGCAATCTTCTTATAGCCTAGAGCATCTTTATGTAGAGCAACAATTCTTTTTTTTCAGATCCTTAGAGTTATTTGCCATGAAGTGCAATGTTGAACTTCCAGTGACCAGTATGAGAGAGTGTGAGAGCGATAACACCAAATTTAACACACCTGCTCCCCATTTACACCTAAGACCTTGTAACACTAACAAGTCACATGACACCGGGGAGGGAAAATGGCTAATTGGGCCCAATTTGGGCATTTCCACTTAAGGGTGTACTCACTTTTGTTGCCAACGGTTTAGACATTAATGGCTGTGTGTTGAGTTATTTTGAGGGGACCTCAAATTTACACTGTTATACCTACTGTACACTCACTACTTTACATTGTAGCAAAGTGTCATTTCTTCAGTGTTGTCACATGAAGAGATATAATAAAATATTTACAAAAATGTGAGAGGTGTACTCACTTTTGTGAGATACTGTATATATACAGTATATATATGTTCATACATGGATACTGTATATGTATGTTTATACATATATACACATATAAATACAAACTACACACACACAAACACACACACACACACATATATATATATATATATATATATATATATTCATATTCATCATAGCCATTTTCCATTCAAACACCTTGTCATATACCTTTGAACCCTAATAAACGCATGTATTAGTACTTACATAAATCATTTTATCAGATAGTGTATATATAAGTGTAAGAGTTTATTTAAATGTATTTATGTTGTGTTTTGTGCAAATTTTGGGGGGATTTTCGGACGTATTGTCACAAAAATAATGGTTCTTAAGGACCCTAGTAAGTAATAGTACATCGTCTGTGTAACAGCTCATTCTGAGGGGATACCCAGCTTCTCCCACCTGCCCTCAGCCCTGGAACATGCCTCGCAACTAAAGCAGTGTGTACGGGGTCGGTTTCAAACCAGGCTGTCATGTGATCACTATAGTAGAGAGTCATAGCGATCACAAAGTTACGTAACCATAACAGTAGCGTTAGAAGTGCAGCTCTGCCTCTCTCAATCTCTCATTAGTCCAGAGAGAATTGAGAGTGGCAGAACTGTTGCTACATTGTTTTTGGAGCTGAACTGAAGTGTCTAATACACACACACAAAATCCTACAAATAATTAACACCTTCACAACAACCCTGCAACTGTGGTCTGTGGTGATTAGGGCTGATATTTATTTATTTTTTAATAATTCATCATTTCAATAACAAATTAATTAGTTAAGTATTCATTAGTTAGTGTTAAGGCCTAGAGATTTTAGGGTAAAATTAACCTATTAATCACAGCCCTTCATTGTTATTATTTCAGTCAGCATTGTGATCTGTGGGGAACAGGGTTTTAAATAGTTAAATAGTAAAAATAGTTTTAATAATATCTTAAATAGTTAATTATATCTTAAATAGTTAATAATAATTTATTCAGTGTGAGGGTAAAGGTTTGCAGGTTTAGGGTAACGTTAACCCTTTGATCACAGACCCTTCACAGTGATCATTACAGTCAGCTTTGTGATCTGTGGTTATAAATAGTTAAATATTTAATAATACATTTCATAATACTGTAAATAGTTAATAATACTTTATTTAGTGTTAGGGTTAAGATTCAGGGTTTTAGAGTAAAGTTAACCCTATGTTCACAGACCTTCACTGTGATCATTGCTGAACAGGCCTGACTTTCTATTATTAATTTTTAAGTTTATTTGTCTTTTTTATTTAAAAATGTATTTGACTAGTGTTAAGTCTGATTGAAACAAGTCACAGCCCTAAGGTCATCAGGGTTGCTATTACGGTTTGGGTTTTGGAGGGTTTGCATTAGAGTTAAGCTTTGAAACTAGTAAAGGTCTAGTGAAAGGGACACAATCTTATTCTTTTTTTTTTTTTTTAAATTTGTACATATTTACATTTGGAAGTTCCTAATGTGCCCCTATCACTGTTCCTCAACCGGTTCTTGGTTCTAATGCATAGTGATTAAGGTTAGAGATACATGGGACTTATTTATGAAATTCAAAGGCAGTAAAATTAAAATTCATACTGAATATGTACAGTTATACACGTTGCCTCCTTTATTGGTTAGTAATTTAATATAAGTATAAAGAGGATTTGTGGCAGACCATAATAAATATGATCTCACATCCAGAAATACATTTAAAATGTTTTAGCCCTTTAATATTAATCCCAAGACATTACTGTGTAAACGATAAGATCTTACTCAGGACGTATTCTGTTAGGATTAGCTATAGAAAGAGTTGATATAGATAATTTCCTGACATGAGCAGTTTAGCAGTGTTGATGTAGGTGATATTACAACCTGCGTGGTTTAGCTGATGGCAATCTAATCTCCCAACAGAATAGTCAATTAGTTGACAATGACTTTGAATTCAAAGGTAAGGAGCAGTTGGTAATATTAAGTTCGAAGCATACCTGTTGGGATTTGCACTTTAAAGCTAAACGGCCGGTTGCGCAGCTCTTGCTGTGTCGACTCTGATTCAGTTTGTATTTTGCTGGCAGCGTGGAAGCAGAATTGATGCTGGCATCGGAACGGAGCTTCAGCTTGTTACAGGTAAGTGAAATTACACAGAGTAACAACTTAGAATTTAGTAGTATTGGCTCAGGAACTGCATAGAAAGCTAGCGTATAGCTTCAACATAAAAAAATTGCCAAGCAAAGAGAAAGTTGTCCAGAGCAGCGGTCGCCAACCAGTGGTCCATGGACCACTGGTGGTCCATGAGAAGATGTTGGTGGTCCTTGACACCATCAAGCAGGAATTAATCTCCTCTGATGTTGTCACCCCCTGGCTGGACATCAGTGAAAACCGACGGAGGAGTTAAATTACTATCTCCCTATGCACGTTGCGTAGTACTGCGCAACTAGTGTAGCTAGAATGTATTTTTAAATCCTCCTGCCCGGCGTGCTGCTCAGAGAAAGAGGCTTCCATTCTAAAAGCAGCAGAGGTTGGTATAGTCTTGGTTTGAAATAGTGGAATTAAAGTATATAAAAAAAGAAAATCTTGAAGTAAAATTTCTCTCAAATTTCATTTATTTTCTTCCCTTTACCCGTCTTTTTGTAGTAGTTTTCCTAATTTCGTCAGATGGACTTACATCACTGTTTGTCTTCCCCCTCCTCCTTTTTCTTTATTTAAATATTAATTATTTTTCATTCTAATAATCTTCCTGCGCACAAAGCCCTTCCACCTGAATTCCAGTAATTGCCATCCAGCAGATGAGCCATATCCCACCAGTATTCTAGTATTTGCCAGTAACATCAGTCGTGGTTAGCTCACATCCATATTGAGAGCTTTCTGATATAAACTTAATTTATGACTCCAATGTCTGTCCATGATCATAAGTAGTTTTGAATAATCCCTAACTGGAGAGGTAACTTGAAAGTCTTGTGGCCCTTTTAAACATAATTCTTTTTTCCACACATACACACATACACACACACACACATACATACTATAGAGGTTTGTACCTTTTTAAAAAAAAATCATGTTAGTGGTCCACAGGATTTAAAATTGTGAGTTTAGTGGTCCCTGAGGTCCGAAAGGTTGGCGACCCCTGGTCCAGAGGATATTTATATGGAGCAAGGTAATAATGACCATCCCAGATTTAAAGGAATATATAGGTATGAAAATGTGACAGCCCCATTATAGTAAAACCTGGCATCACCTGTGAGATGCCTTCTGGTGAACAAATTGATTATCTGAAACTGTGTCTGCCAGACAGCTTCTTTGAAAATCTGGCAGAGAAAACAAATCTGAATGCCCAACAATTCTTAGAAGCTAAGCTAGAATCCACTTATGCCAAACATAAGCTATGTCACAAAGCTAACATTGTCATGCCGCGCCACTCTAGCTGTTGATAGGTGTGCGGCGCCTGCTTCCCTTCTAGTTGTCAAAGGCTTTGTTGGCTCCTGTTGCGTGCGGCGGGGACGATATAGCCGCACGCTCCTCTCACTCTGAAGCCAGTCAGGATCTCCTGTGGCGCAAATCCTGCGCCAATGCAAGTTGCTCACTTTCTACCTATCACTGCCCAAGTATAGGTGCTACTTTGTGTGCACCTGGGTGTGATTGTTATTACTGTATACTGGATTGTCATAACGTTATTGAACTCTGCCTGTCTGACTACTCTGCCTGCTTAACCCCTAAAGTACTGGATTGACTTATTGTTAATGAACTCTGCCTGTCTGACTACTCTGCCTGCTTAACCCCTAAAGTACTGGATTGCCTCACTGTTAATGAACTTTGCCTGTCTGATTACTATGCTTGCTTAACCCCCTAAAGTACTGAATTGCCTCACTGTTAATGAACTCTGCCTGTCTGTCTACTCTGCTTGCTTAACCCCTAAAGTACTGGATTGCCTCACTGTTAATGAACTCTGCCTGTCTGACTACTCTGCGCAATTAACCCCAAAATACTGGATTGCCTTACCGTTGCCAAACCCTGCCTGCCTGACCATTCTAGTGGTTTACCTGTGGACTGCCTTACCGTTGCCAAACTCTGCCTGCTTGACCATTCTAGTGGTTTACCTTTAAACTGCCTTACTGTTGCCAAACCCTGCCTGTCTGACCATTCTAGTGGTTTACCCTTGAACTACCTTCCTCTGATGTTTTTGCCAAAGACTATCTTGCCTATAGTGAGTACCGCTTACCTCATCTTGCAAACTTTCTCTGCTCTGGTATATTCCCTATTATTCCGGCTCGATGCCGGGATAAGAAGTCTACTGGCTGAGTTCTGTCTAATAGTAGACTATCCCACAAGCATTACAAACATGGCAGAGATGAAAAGATGTTGGGTGCTGTTGCTTGTTATGGGCATTATGAAAAAAACTGCCATAAAAATGTATTGGAGCAAAAACACCATTCTGATTATTCTCCTTCTTCCAGTTACCAGGTCTAGGATCAGACACCAGATGCTTATCTGGTTTTTAAATTTAACTGACAACATTGTGTGCCCCCCCAAAAAGTTATCCAAATTATGACAGGCTTGTCAAAATCCACCCCCTTTTAACATATTTATCTAAAAGATTTTCAGAAGTGTATGTTCCCAAGCAACAAATTTCTATTCATGAGTCGCTAATTAAATTTAACGGATGGCTGCTGTTCAAGCAGTACATACCTTCAAAAAAGGCTCTCTATGGGGTGAAATTTTATAAACTGTGTGAAAGTACAACAGGATATACTTGTGCCTTCAGAATATATACAGGAAGATACATCATGTTAGATTTCCCAGGTTTTCCAGAATCTATAAGTACAAGTGAAAAGATAGTATGGGACCTTATCCTTCCACACCTTAACAAAGGCTACCATTTATAGCTGGACAATTTTTATACAAGTATTGAGTTATTTAAAAATTTGTTTTTATTTGTCACTTATGACACAATCCAAAAAAACAGTACAGAATTTCCCCAACATCTGGTGCGGACAAGAAAGACATCCATTTTTTTTTTCACACTGAAACCACAGGGGCATATTTATCAAGGTCTGTAAGGAGCTTGATGCCCCTTGTTTCCGACGAGCCTTCAGGCTCACTGGAAACAGAAGATATGAAGCAGCTGCTCCATAACCTGTCCGCCTGCTCTGAAGCCGCGAACAGAAATCAACTCTATCGAATACGATTGGGTTGATTGACACCCCCTGCTAGCGGCTAATAGGTCGCAAATCTGCAGGGGGCGGCATTGCACCAGCAGTTCACAAGAACTGCTGGTGCAATGATAAATGCAGACAGCGTATGCTGTTGGCAATTATCGATGTGCAGCGGACATGATATGCTACTTCGTATCATCTCCGCTCGCACATTGATAAATATGCCCCACAGAGTCAGTAACACAAAGACAAGGTCGCGAACCAACCAAAAAAAAAAGTTTGTCCTTGATTACAATAAATATATGGTCAGAGTCGGCCTGGATGACCAGTTTTGAAGCCATACCTGGTACATCTTAAACCACCATTTGGTATAAAAAAGTTGCCATATACCTCACACAAATGGCAGTCTTCAACTCCTATGTATTATACTAGCAGTCAGGCACAGATTTCAAAGTAACTGACCTGGACTACTTAATAAATATAGTCACAAATGAGATCATCAGTCAACCTGAGAACATCATCAGACGTTTTGGAATGCATTTACCAACTATGATTCCTCCCACTACGTGCAAACAATCCCCCAAAAGCACTTCTGAGTCTGCAGCAAAAAAGGGCTATCCCTGTCCTTCCTGACCTTCTTTACCTAGATTCTGTATAAGTAATTGTTTCAGAGACTATCACATCCTTGTCAACTACTGAGAGCAAATCCCAGATATCTGAGTTTAAAAAAAAAGCTTCCTTAAGGTGTTTCGTTTTTTTAAATAACCTAATGTCAGACACAGAGCCAATAATTTACCACAGAGCCATAACAAATTCTAGCTGTTTAAAATGTCTAAGAATTTCAGCATCTGAAAGAAACAGATGAAAAAATTAATGAACTACAGTTAACTGAATCTATTATTTTTGTTGGTGTATTTGGTCTTTCTGTGCACCTATAAATTCCCCAAAATCATAGAGAGGCCCAGAATCCAAATTACAAGTCTTGGGGGGGGGGGGGTCTTGAGCTGGTAGGCTACTGCACTAATCTAAATGCAAAATGTGCCCAAGTAATTAATATGTAAAAATTCCTGCTTTGAAAACAGAAATGGTCCAGTTCCTATTTGGGCCCTATAACTTCACAAAAATAGACAAACCTATACATGCATGGTACTGGAGAACACAGGAGGTGTAGCTGAACACATATTGAGGAATTTGGAATTTATCTGCAGTGGTACCCATCACAATTTCAATATTCACAGTAAAAACACAATTTGTGTGGTAAAAAGGCAGATTTTTTTTACTGAACATTTTGGAAGATTTTCAGGATGAGATGGTGGTTCATAAAAGCTGAATATTCTCCATTTCAGATTCACTGAGTTGTCTACATTTGAAATAGTTTGCATTTTGGGGGTATCTTGCGTTGCTACTCTACTGCAATACTCTAAATGTAACATGAGCCAAACAAAAAAAAATTCTAGAAGGAATTTTGTTAGGAGATAAATATCTTAAATTACTATTATACGCAGATGATTTACTATTATTCCTTAACAATCCTGAAGCTGAGATCCCTATCCTATTGGAAATAATCAATACATTTGGAACATTTTTGGGATATAAAATAAACGCAGCAAAATCAGATCTACTATGGTTAACAAAATTAGCAAATAGCGGCTATATCCCACCTTTTAAAGTTGCGGATTCACATATTACATATTTGGGTATTAAAATCAGCACTGATCCGGCAGATTGGTATTCTTTAAATTTCTCTCCACTGCTAAATAAAATCCAGATAGAGCTTAGAAATTGGGCAAAATTTCCCCTGTCATTGACGGCAGAAATGAATCTGATAAAAATGATTGCATTACCTAAATTGATGTATATAATGCAAAATTTCCCAATTTTAATAACAAAGTCTGATCTTAAACGCTTAAATAGCTCTATCAGATTGTTTATTTGGGGTAGTGGTAAAAAGCGTATAGCTTTACAGAAGCTGTCACAGCTCAGGCAATACAGGGGTCTAGCGCTACCAAATTTCTGTACCTACAATAAAATATGTTTGGCAAAGGTGGCTATGGATTGGCTTACCGGGGGAAACCATGTGGCATCATTAGAAATAGAACAAAAATTAGTCTCACCATACGACTTGCAGGCCCTACTACATTGCCCGATTAAGAATCTACCACGCATGGTCAAAAGTAAACCTACCTTGTTTCATATTATTAAAGCCTGGCAGGGTATTAGGACTAACATGAATGATAATCCGTTGATCTCAAATCTAGTTCATATGCCTGGGAACCCCTGCTTCCCATCAGGAATCAGGAGTAAAATGTTCAATAGATGGGCTATACTAGGCCTTAAATATTTATCTCAGTTTAGAGATCCAGAGTCTACCCGGGTGCATACATTCACAGCTCTTAGAGAACAATTCCATCTTAATAATACAGAATTTTACGCATATTTACAAGTGCGGCATTGGTATAATGAAACCATCAAAAATATCACCAAGGAGTGGGTACACCCGGGTATTAAAATGGGGCTTGCCCTTTTTAAGGCAGGTAAACGCTCAATTACTTACTGGTACCGGATGGTACAAATGGAGGCCGGTGAAGCAAATCTACTAGATTTATCTGCAAAGTGGAATACAGATATCCAAAATATGGAGCCATATAAAATAAAACAGAGTATAATCGCGGTAGAACATGCAACTCTTTCCGCATCATGGCGAGAATCACAGTTTAAAATTTTGAACCGTATGCATATACCACCGGCTAGTTTAAATAGATGGTTTGGAAATGCCCTAAACCTGTGCCCATGATGTAGTTCCACCAGTGCCGACCTGGTTCACATGTTCTGGAGCTGCCCCAAGATCCAGCAATTTTGGCAGCGAGTACAGTTCTGGATGAACAGATTATTGAATTTACAGATAGTCATACAGGTACAGTATATATTTTTTATTGGTCAATTCGAGAGATCTTGGGGAATACATCCCCAATATTTATTTCATAAATACAATAATTCTGGGAGGCAGATATCTTATCCTGAAAAACTGGAAAGCAGTCTTAATCAGGGAATTAACCAACAACACAAATTTGAATATAAATGGATAGAATTTATTAGGAGATATAGAAATAATATATAACTACAACTGAAATATCCTTTCCCTTCTCCTTTCTTCCCCTTTTTTTTTTCTTTCCCCCTGCTTGCCGTGCCCCAACCCCCCCCCCCCCCTTTCAAGGCAGGTATACAGAATATGGTATAGTGTGTTCAAGGTTAGTGAAACACTAATTCAAACTTTGGTAGTAACTATAGTTTAAATATACAAAGAATTTTTTTTTTTTTTGCTTTGCTTCTTGAATCTAATGTTTAGAAAATGTTGAGGGTTTTATTTTTTCTCTATCATGTTTTTGCTCTGCATAAATAGAATTAATATTATGTATAGTAATAGAAATGAAGAACTGTCAAGTTAACTATACAATAAGAGATTTGGAGGGCAATGTTCTGTAATTTATTTTTATGTTTATGTGGAAACAACATGTATACTTTGTTTACGTACTGCGAACCTCAAATAATAAAAATAAAATATAAAAAAAAAAAAAAAAAATTCCTGCTATGAAAACAGAAATGGGCAGGTTGCCTAAATGGGCCCTATAACTTAACTACAGTAGACACACCTATGCATAAGGGTACTGGCAGACTCAGGAGATGTAGCTAAACAAATATTAAGGAATTTGTCTGCAGTGCTATATATCATGAGCTAATTTCAATATTCACAAGTCCGACGCGAATAGCATTGTACGTTTGATAATTATGGAGCAATGATGTTGTGGATATCCTTATTTATCAAATTATCTACCCAGAATTCTGTATAGTCCTTATCACATGTCCATCACATGATGTGTTTTCAGACAGTTTTTATTCCATACGCCATTTTCTTTACCCCATTTCACTCCTGTTCACGAAGAAGAACAGTTCTCTAAAGGTAATATTTTATTTGTCAGTTGTTATGCCCTTGAAATAGCTATATTTATACAAGAACAAACAATACATCTCATATAAATGTACTTTTTGATATATATGTATGTTTGCTGGAAGTTTCTATAAATTTTTTATTTCAATAAATAAAGTTGTACCTGTATTGTTCTAATTTATCATATGATAATCTCTTGTACATTTGTGCATTACAATTCTTATTTTTTTATGATTCATAATGTTAGAATCTGTACATATATATATGCACATACTTGTATATCTATGTGTAATTTAAGAAATGTTAGCAAATATATATTTACATGTACATTTATGTTAGAAAATATTTATTCTTAACAATGTTGGCTTTTATTTTTCTGTGTTTATTTATACCACTATATGTATATAGTTAATATATATTTTGAATCAGAGCAAGAATAAGTGCTAATTTTACATGTAATATGAAGCATTATTAAGAAAGAGTTTGATTTGTTAAAATGTTAAATCAGAGCTTAAAGGGACATTAAATCCAAAAAAATTATTTAATTATACAGATAGAGAATACAGTTTTGAACAACATTCTAATTGTATTCTATTAACTATTTTGTTTTATTCTTTAGATATCTGTGTTGTAGAAATAGCAATGCACATGTGAAAGACAATCACACGAGGCATCTATGTGCAGCCACCAGTCAGCAGCTACATAGTCTATTTAGATATGCTCTTCAACAAAGGATATCAAGGGAATGAAGCAAAATAGATAATAGACGTGAATTAGAAAGTTAATTAAAATTGCATGCTCTTTCAACATCATGAAATAAATATTTTATTCCATGTCCCTTGAAGATAATACTTAAAGTAATACTGGTACAGTATTTGGTTAATAAAACATATTTATTTTAATACACATATTAAAATTCTTAAAATATTCGAATAAACATATAAATATTTAGGAACATTAGAAACATCTGATATGCTTAAAATATTTAAAAAAAATTAAAAATATGTTTGCAATCCCTCTTCCAGATTTCTAATAGCAACACCCACATTATGCCATGCTTTCCACAATTGGGTATACAGATCATTTATTCCTTGCTGATTATGTTCAGTTTGTGTGCTTTGATCTGCATCTATAAAAAAACTAAAATTCATTTTTTGTCAATAAAATATTTATCAATATTTCAAATAATGTTATCTTACTTTATTTTGAAGCCACTTCTGCTTCTGCCATTGATGTGTCCAAGGCTGGATCTTCAGGAATGGGTGTTTGCTCAGCTGACACAGAAAAAGCACAAACATAGATCATCGTTATTATGAGAAATATGTGACAAGGACAATATTATCCACATCATTGTTGGAGACTGTTATGACCACATGATGCAAAACTTTTACAAACATTTTTTGAACACAGCCAAATCATTACAGTAACCAGCAGCATGACACTTTGTAACAGGGGCCAGCAGGAGGTCCCCCAGGGTGGCCCAGCTTCAGCAACAAAAAAAAATTCAAATTTTTAGATTCTTGCACCTGGGCCCTGTGGTTTCTAGTTACACCTCTGCTTTGTAATGTTAAAGACTGCAAACATTGTGTTGGAATGGGTAATTGCCTTGAATATCTTCAGGGTCCTCTGAATGCCTACTAACTGCATCATCTGATATCTTCTCTTCAACATGTCTCCTAGGCATTATACCAGATGTTCCAAGTCCTGGATCATCCATTAGACTCACTGGGAGAGGAGGGGAATCCCAGTGACTAATAGGTGTGGAGTATTGAATTGGACGCAAGTATCATGGGACTCTTTTGAAGTGACGTCTTCTTTTTCATAAATCTGCGGACATTAATAGATATATGTCAACATTAAATCCATGTGCTATGTTTTCTTCTATGTAATGTATCATCAGCTTTAATGCATGGAGCTTTAATTATTGCGCTGAAAAAAAACAACTTATTTTAAAGCATACATATACATGTATACTGTATATATATATATATTAACATATTCTTCTCTATCACAAATTTTGCATGTATTTATTTCTACTCCCTCACTATTGCATGTATTTTGGTCTATTTTTATTCTATATACTCTTTTTATTAGCAATTATCTGCAATTATTATAGGAATAGTGATTTGGGGTTGACACTGAGTGCCTAGTGCTAGAGGGACCCTAGCTTTAATAAATTGACCCCTAGCGGTCAGAAAGGTGGATAATCAGAGAGAAAATTATCAAAGCGCCAATAGGACAAAGGCCGGGTCTAGGTTTAAAAATATGTCGTTTAATATTACAATAAATGTTTAAAATACAATAAAATATACCTAGAGTACAATAAAAAATATATAATCAAGGATCCAAGATTTTACAATATGTGGCAACAATAAAAACAAATGTAACAAACCTTGACAAGATCAGTGCTTAGGACTGTCTAAAACATAATCTGTGTATTGGCAATATGTCTGCTAAAGGGTATACCCGTAGTAGGGGTGGCTGTCTGAGATGATTCACAGTGCTAAAAAGTGTCTCAAATTGACAGTGCTAATAGGTGTCTCCAAATAAATGTGAAAAAATAGTGCAAACAATGTCGCGAGCAATGTTAATAAAAGAACATGTTGATAAACCGTAGTGGATAAAAAACAGTTGTGGATAAAAAACAGTATGACAATCAGTGAAATTCAACAATATACAAATTGTGTGGTGTAATCAAACAATAGGTGATTCTTGTGTACTCCAAAAGAAAATTATACCATGTTGGCAAACTCCAAAAAATGATTAAAATAATGAAAAATGAAAAAAGAAAGAAAAATTCCTGAAAACAGTGAACAGTTCAACAACAATAAGGAATGTCAGAATTGAAAAAATGTCAGAATTGAAAAAATGTACTTGTGTGTCCCAAACAAATGCAGTCGTTTTTCTCCCAGTGTTATTTCCTAGTGTAGTCTCTCCCAAGTGTGCGGTGCAGATAGGACTCCTAAGTGTAGACCCAATCGGTTAGTTCAGTGTTCTGCCATATTGATCCTGTCTGTAAAAACAAGAGCAATAATAGTGCAGACGTTTTAAAAAAATATCTACCTATCAGAGTATTACTTACCAGTCGACGCGTTTCGGTCATGCATTGACCTTTATCAAGACTGGTTTTTGCTAATTCCTTGTGTCTTTTTATACCTTTGTCTAATTATTGATTTTCGTACTACCGGAAGTGCAGTTTCCCACTTCCGGTTTCGGGTGGCAATAGTTAGTTGGTATCGTTATAAGAAAGAGCTTATCTATTAATCTATTTGCCGTTAGTTTATTTAGAGTGGGGATAAAGGTTTGTGTCCTAAATACATGCAATTAAGTGTATTTCTTACTTTCCTCTGATTCCCGATTTTCTAGTGCTCTGATTGGTCGGATTTATTGTGATTTCCGACTTTCTAGGTATCTGATTGGTCAGAATTGGGGCGTTTTCCCTATACTTCTTGCTATTGGTGGTTTGTGTAAAACTTGTGAATAGACTCTCACAGCCTATTATATGTGAAGGTGTGTATTATATCCGTCTTCCTATTGGTCCCTGTATATTAGTGTATTAATAGTATAGTAACGATTTCTATACTATTTTAAATAAATATTGGTTGAAAATGTCCCTTTCTGCTCCGGTTTAGGTGGCTGTAAAATGGTGTAGAGACTGTTTGTAACAACCACCATTGTGAGTCAAATTAAAAATAAAAATAATAATAAACGTGGAAGTGAGGATTAGGCAATAAAAGTATAAATATTTACATATTTATGTATTATAACGAATACGATTTTGTTTTGTGCATTCTTCGCTTTTCGTAATGTTTAAATCTTATGCTATATTAAACTTATTATAAGGTACAGTGACACATCTATAATATATATATTTCCAATATTATTTCAATAGACCCGTACTTTATTGATCACAAATCTGTTCTAGATAGAGGGGATCATTAGCGCTTTTATTAATTAATCCTCAGTGGTATAATACTAATTGCTGTTCTTAAACAGTATTAAAATTCTTTCTGATTATCCAGCTGTATTTGTTTTCGAGGAATGGGTTAATGATTTTTTTCTCTAGTAGCTGGGTGTTTTGTCTCTTATTTATAAGTGCTCCTATTGTGTTATTCTGTTCCCTAATAAAACAATTCCTTTATATTCTTTTATTGATTTTTGGAGGGCTAATCGTAGGGGCCACTGGCTTAAAAAATTAAAACAACTTATCTGGTGATCTCTATGTTGATTCTTTATTTCTTTTTAGATTAATCAAACTGGAGAGTATATGAACATAGACTATATTCATTAACGCTAAAATATTCCAATGTACTCGAGATTTTTGTGGATGAGATCATGTCCCATCTATAGTGTTATTACATATTAGAATATGTGAATGTTCTCAAATGTAAGTGTGAATCTTATAGGTGTCCTCATGTGTAAGTGTGATGGTCGACATTGACACGGTGAACTGGTCCTTTTATATGGACCGTTTTTAGGTTAGCAATCTGATATATTCAACTGGTCTCCACTTTTGGGGCTAGATAGACAGTTTTAGAAACAGGTTTAGAGATGGTATATAGAGGGAGAAAGATTTGCACATAAATTATAGTATTTCTTCATCTGTGCCTTCAATTTCTTCAGATATGGCTCAAATTTTCCAGATAGATGTGGGATATTTGTGACATTATTCACAAGTTCCTATCTGTAATTATGATCTTTTTAGTGGAAAGAGTTCTGGTGTTTTTCTTCTTGTGATGAAGTGTTTTCTTATGCAGTCAAATTCTCTTACTTAGATATGAGCAGGAGAGAATAAGAGTTTCTAAGAGATTTCTAGGATCCTCTTATCTCCCTAAGATATAATATCAACAGGGTAGCTTTGGTCCTTTCTGATTGCTCTGATGTTCTTCCATAGCCTTAATTTAGGTTCAATAGATGAGACAGGTCCTCTTTGTTATTCAAACCTCTTGGATGGAGAGAGTCAAGGCGAAATATCCATTTTGACTCCTCAGTGAGTAGTTTTTTCTCCTGGTTGCCTCCTCTCCAATCTCTTGGTACTTTTTGTATTCCCATATAAGTCAGTGTTTTGATGTTTCCTTGATGTTTCTCTGTGAAATGCTTATACAATGCGGTCTCTTTATTGAGTTTTTCGATACACAGCAAATGTTCGCGTATCCTGTCTCTTAGTGGTCTGGACGTTTGTCCCACATATTGGAGACCGCATGGGCATTCGAGGAGGTATATGACGTCCTTATCTTGACACTTTATTAGTTCTTTGATCTTGTATTTTTCTTTATTATTTTGTGATTGGAACATTGTAGATTTTTTGCCACATTTGCATGCCTTGCATGTGTGACAAGGAAAAAAACCTTTTAATATTTTCCCAAATATGTCTTTTATTCCAGAATGTTTTACCTTTTTGATACTTGGGGCTAGTTTGTTTTTCAAGTTGTTTGTCCTTCTATATACAAACTTTGGTCGTGGAGGTAATTTCTCTCCTAGGATGTCATCGTCCTTCAATATGTTCCAATGCTTCCTAAAAATGTCTTCGATAACCCGACTGTTTTCACTGTACTCTGTTATCAGTGGTATATCCAGGATCCCGTTGTCATTATTTCCACTGGATTTTTCCTTGTATTTGGTCAGTTCCTTTCTTTCAATCTTTCGGACCTCTTCTATCTTCTCATCCAATGCTTGTTCGTTGTAACCTCTCTCAATGAATTTAGCCTTGATTAGCTGGGCTTGTTCCTCCCATTTCTGTGGGTCTGAACAGTTTTTCTTCATCCGTAGAAGTTGTCCCTTTGGGATATTTGCCTTCCAATTTCTATGGTGGCAGCTGGTTTGGTGGACATAGTTGTTACTGTCCACCTGTTTGAAATGGGTTGATGTTTCAATGATGTTATTTTTTATTTCTATTTTTAGATCTAGATAAGTAAGAGATTTTTGACTGTATTCGTATGTAAACTGAAGATTGACCTCATTCTGGTTCATCACCTTGAAAGTATATTCAAGGTCTTCTTGTGTTCCTCTCCACACGAGTATGATGTCATCGATATAGCGGCGATAGAGGACCAAATCTGCGCCTGCCGGACATGACTCCCAGAATATTTCTTCCCATTTAGCCATGTAGAGGTTAGCATAGCTAGGCGCGAATCTGGTCCCCATTGCCGTCCCACATATCTGTCTGTAGAATTTCCCTTCGTTGCTGAAGTAGTTGTGATGTAAAATATAATTTATACTATCTAGTATAAATTCGCATTGTCTTTCTGGGGTTTCTCCATCTCTTTCCAGATAGAATTTCACAGCTTTCAATCCTTCCTCATGGGGAATACTTGTGTACAAAGCCGTTACATCACAGGTTGCCAGGATGTAGTTATCTTCCCAGCTGATGTCCTCGAGTAAATTGATTATTTGAGTGGAATCCCTTATATATGATGGGCGTTCTCTGACCAATTTCTGGAGATGTCTATCCACATACTCCGACAGATTGCTGCTCAAAGACCCTATCCCGGAGATTATTGGTCTTCCAGGGGGGTCTTTCAGACTTTTGTGGATTTTGGGGAGGTGGTATATTATCGGTGTCTTTGGGAATTGTACATTTATATAATCATACTCCTTCTCATTTAGGATGTTTTCCTCTTTTGCTCCCTTCAAAAGGTTTGTCAATGTTTTTCTATATATATTGACAGGGTTCTCTTTTAATTTTTCATATGTGTTTTGGTCCCCCAAAATCCTCTCCATCTCTTTATTATAATCTGTCTTGTTCATCACCACAATCCCACCGCCCTTGTCGGCCGGCTTGATGGTGAGATTGTGGTTATCTTCCAGTTTTTTAACAATTTCGATTTGTTTATTCGATAGATTTTTGTTTTTCAATTTGAGCTTCTTGTTGTCTATATCTCGTATTTCTCTACATACCACAGTCTCGAATGTCTCGAGTGCCGTCCCTTTATATGTCAGGGGGTAGAATGTGGATTTTGGCTTCAAATTGGTATGTTTGTAGCCATCATCTTGTTAAGTGTGAGTATATCCTTGAAAACCATAGCCCATCCTTTCCAATGGTGATTTCAGAAAAAATCTTTTCAGAGTAAGTTTTCTGATAAACTCTTTTGTGTTTATGAATGTCGTGAATTTGTCCAAACTTTTAGAAGGGGCGAAAGATAAGCCCAATTTTAAGACAGATCTTTCCTCTTTGCTCAATTCGTAGGAGCTTAGGTTAAATATCCCTTTCTCAGAGTTATCATTTGTCTGTTGATCTATTTCATTTGTAGCTTTCTTTGTTTTTAAGCCTCCTCTTTTCCCTCTGTGGGTCTTGTTTTTACCCGTGTGGAGGACTGGTTTTGTTCTCCTTTTTTGTGATTTTGGAGTTCCAATCCTAAAAAAGAAGGAGAAAGAGTGGAGGATGAGGAGGGATGTGATACTTGTGTACCTGTCTTAGTTTGGTTATTTGATCTGTTCGTTCCAGTCCTCTTTTCTTTGATTGTTGGTTGTCCCCCTAAAGGTTCGGTCCTTTCATTTGCTCTCTCATTGGGAGGCTCTTCTCTTGGACCTTGTTGTCTCCTTTCACGTGGGGGGGTATCACAGACATTCATATTTCTGAAGCCTTGTTCTTGCATATCTCCATATGTGGTTCTTCCTGCGAAGTTCCTCCTCTGTTGGTGGTTACTATTATTTCTTCGCTGATATCCCCGCTCTTGGTAGTTTTGGTATCCCCAATTTCTTTCCGGGTAGTCGGAATCCCTCCAGTAGGCTTGTGCAAATCTCCCTCTGTAATATCGTTCTCTTCCTCTATCATCGAAATTATTTGTATAATAGTCTCTTCTCTCTCTCCTATGGTCAAATTGGTTAGTACCCATTCTATTGTTGTAATATGGCCTAGGTGCGTGTTGCCCCCTATAATTATTATCAAAGTGTCTTTGTCTTTGGTTATAGGTGTGGGCATTATAATCATTCCTATAATTAGTGTGTCTCAGATTGCGTTCTGATTTTTCATTATGATATTCTGGCATATTGTTCCTATAGTATGGTGTGTGTTGCTGTTTCTCAGGATTTTGATAAATAGTTCTATCTTTCTTAGTTTTATTATGTGTCACTGTTGTCCATGTGTCAGATTCATTCTCTTCATTGTGGGCATCTGTATTTTCTTCGTCTAGATTTACTTTTGATTCGAAATCAACCTTCTCATCATTATTTTTCTTTTCTAATTCCCTTATTAGTTTCTTAGTTTTCTTTTTCGTAATGTCTTCCTTTATTTTGATCACTTTTTTCACTAGACTTTCTTTTTTATGTGCAATTTCTTCACATTCTGATCCTGAACTTTCCAAATTTAAAATAATGACTTCATTTTCCTTAATGTCTAAGTCTATTTGCGTGATTTGTATTTCCCTGTGTTCTATAATCAGCTTAATCAGCTGTTGTGAAGTATGTAGTAATGTATTTTTCCATTTCTCAGCAAGAGTGTCTGAGATTGGGAAGGCACACTCTTTGTACACTAATAAACCTTTTGGAATAATTTTTAGTTCCAAACATTTTTGGAGGAAAGTAATCTCTCCTTTATATTTCACCTCAGAGATGAGTAACTTTTCTAATTCTTTAAAGATTAGATTTATGTCTATGGTGTCATCTTCAGCTTCCAATATATACTCTTCTTTTCCTATGTTTGTGATATTAATATTTATCGGCTGCCTCAAGCTCTGAAAGGAGCTCATAGTGTGATATAAAGGTGGCACAGGCTGCTCTGTGTGTGCTAGGATAATAAGATACAGTGATTTGGGGTTGACACTGAGCGCCTAGTGCTAGAGGGACCCTAGCTTTAATAAATTGACCCCTAGCGGTCAGAAAGGTGGATAATCAGAGAGAAAATTATCAAAGCGCCAATAGGACAAAGGCCGGGTCTAGGTTTAAAAATATGTCGTTTAATATTACAATAAATGTTTAAAATACAATAAAATATACCTAGAGTACAATAAAAAATATATAATCAAGGATCCAAGATTTTACAATATGTGGCAACAATAAAAACAAATGTAACAAACCTTGACAAGATCAGTGCTTAGGACTGTCTAAAACATAATCTGTGTATTGGCAATATGTCTGCTAAAGGGTATACCCGTAGTAGGGGTGGCTGTCTGAGATGATTCACAGTGCTAAAAAGTGTCTCAAATTGACAGTGCTAATAGGTGTCTCCAAATAAATGTGAAAAAATAGTGCAAACAATGTCGCGAGCAATGTTAATAAAAGAACATGTTGATAAACCGTAGTGGATAAAAAACAGTTGTGGATAAAAAACAGTATGACAATCAGTGAAATTCAACAATATACAAATTGTGTGGTGTAATCAAACAATAGGTGATTCTTGTGTACTCCAAAAGAAAATTATACCATGTTGGCAAACTCCAAAAAATGATTAAAATAATGAAAAATGAAAAAAGAAAGAAAAATTCCTGAAAACAGTGAACAGTTCAACAACAATAAGGAATGTCAGAATTGAAAAAATGTCAGAATTGAAAAAATGTACTTGTGTGTCCCAAACAAATGCAGTAGTTTTTCTCCCAGTGTTATTTCCTAGTGTAGTCTCTCCCAAGTGTGCGGTGCAGATAGGACTCCTAAGTGTAGACCCAATCGGTTAGTTCAGTGTTCTGCCATATTGATCCTGTCTGTAAAAACAAGAGCAATAATAGTGCAGACGTTTTCAAAAAATATCTACCTATCAGAGTATTACTTACCAGTCGACGCGTTTCGGTCATGCATTGACCTTTATCAAGACTGGTTTTTGCTAATTCCTTGTGTCTTTTTATACCTTTGTCTAATTATTGATTTTCGTACTACCGGAAGTGCAGTTTCCCACTTCTGGTTTCGGGTGGCAATAGTTAGTTGGTATCGTTATAAGAAAGAGCTTATCTATTAATCTATTTGCCGTTAGTTTATTTAGAGTGGGGATAAAGGTTTGTGTCCTAAATACATGCAATTAAGTGTATTTCTTACTTTCCTCTGATTCCCGATTTTCTAGTGCTCTGATTGGTCGGATTTATTGTGATTTCCGACTTTCTAGGTATCTGATTGGTCAGAATTGGGGCGTTTTCCCTATACTTCTTGCTATTGGTGGTTTGTGTAAAACTTGTGAATAGACTCTCACAGCCTATTATATGTGAAGGTGTGTATTATATCCGTCTTCCTATTGGTCCCTGTATATTAGTGTATTAATAGTATAGTAACGATTTCTATACTATTTTAAATAAATATTGGTTGAAAATGTCCCTTTCTGCTCCGGTTTAGGTGGCTGTAAAATGGTGTAGAGACTGTTTGTAACAACCACCATTGTGAGTCAAATTAA
This sequence comes from Bombina bombina, assembly GCF_027579735.1. Taxonomy (NCBI): domain Eukaryota; kingdom Metazoa; phylum Chordata; class Amphibia; order Anura; family Bombinatoridae; genus Bombina; species Bombina bombina. The sequence goes on from NC_069499.1 coordinate 1,027,597,847, forward strand.
AAATAAAAATAATAATAAACGTGGAAGTGAGGATTAGGCAATAAAAGTATAAATATTTACATATTTATGTATTATAACGAATACGATTTTGTTTTGTGCATTCTTCGCTTTTCGTAATGTTTAAATCTTATGCTATATTAAACTTATTATAAGGTACAGTGACACATCTATAATATATATATTTCCAATATTATTTCAATAGACCCGTACTTTATTGATCACAAATCTGTTCTAGATAGAGGGGATCATTAGCGCTTTTATTAATTAATCCTCAGTGGTATAATACTAATTGCTGTTCTTAAACAGTATTAAAATTCTTTCTGATTATCCAGCTGTATTTGTTTTCGAGGAATGGGTTAATGATTTTTTTCTCTAGTAGCTGGGTGTTTTGTCTCTTATTTATAAGTGCTCCTATTGTGTTATTCTGTTCCCTAATAAAACAATTCCTTTATATTCTTTTATTGATTTTTGGAGGGCTAATCGTAGGGGCCACTGGCTTAAAAAATTAAAACAACTTATCTGGTGATCTCTATGTTGATTCTTTATTTCTTTTTAGATTAATCAAACTGGAGAGTATATGAACATAGACTATATTCATTAACGCTAAAATATTCCAATGTACTCGAGATTTTTGTGGATGAGATCATGTCCCATCTATAGTGTTATTACATATTAGAATATGTGAATGTTCTCAAATGTAAGTGTGAATCTTATAGGTGTCCTCATGTGTAAGTGTGATGGTCGACATTGACACGGTGAACTGGTCCTTTTATATGGACCGTTTTTAGGTTAGCAATCTGATATATTCAACTGGTCTCCACTTTTGGGGCTAGATAGACAGTTTTAGAAACAGGTTTAGAGATGGTATATAGAGGGAGAAAGATTTGCACATAAATTATAGTATTTCTTCATCTGTGCCTTCAATTTCTTCAGATATGGCTCAAATTTTCCAGATAGATGTGGGATATTTGTGACATTATTCACAAGTTCCTATCTGTAATTATGATCTTTTTAGTGGAAAGAGTTCTGGTGTTTTTCTTCTTGTGATGAAGTGTTTTCTTATGCAGTCAAATTCTCTTACTTAGATATGAGCAGGAGAGAATAAGAGTTTCTAAGAGATTTCTAGGATCCTCTTATCTCCCTAAGATATAATATCAACAGGGTAGCTTTGGTCCTTTCTGATTGCTCTGATGTTCTTCCATAGCCTTAATTTAGGTTCAATAGATGAGACAGGTCCTCTTTGTTATTCAAACCTCTTGGATGGAGAGAGTCAAGGCGAAATATCCATTTTGACTCCTCAGTGAGTAGTTTTTTCTCCTGGTTGCCTCCTCTCCAATCTCTTGGTACTTTTTGTATTCCCATATAAGTCAGTGTTTTGATGTTTCCTTGATGTTTCTCTGTGAAATGCTTATACAATGCGGTCTCTTTATTGAGTTTTTCGATACACAGCAAATGTTCGCGTATCCTGTCTCTTAGTGGTCTGGACGTTTGTCCCACATATTGGAGACCGCATGGGCATTCGAGGAGGTATATGACGTCCTTATCTTGACACTTTATTAGTTCTTTGATCTTGTATTTTTCTTTATTATTTTGTGATTGGAACATTGTAGATTTTTTGCCACATTTGCATGCCTTGCATGTGTGACAAGGAAAAAAACCTTTTAATATTTTCCCAAATATGTCTTTTATTCCAGAATGTTTTACCTTTTTGATACTTGGGGCTAGTTTGTTTTTCAAGTTGTTTGTCCTTCTATATACAAACTTTGGTCGTGGAGGTAATTTCTCTCCTAAGATGTCATCGTCCTTCAATATGTTCCAATGCTTCCTAAAAATGTCTTCGATAACCCGACTGTTTTCACTGTACTCTGTTATCAGTGGTATATCCAGGATCCCGTTGTCATTATTTCCACTGGATTTTTCCTTGTATTTGGTCAGTTCCTTTCTTTCAATCTTTCGGACCTCTTCTATCTTCTCATCCAATGCTTGTTCGTTGTAACCTCTCTCAATGAATTTAGCCTTGATTAGCTGGGCTTGTTCCTCCCATTTCTGTGGGTCTGAACAGTTTTTCTTCATCCGTAGAAGTTGTCCCTTTGGGATATTTGCCTTCCAATTTCTATGGTGGCAGCTGGTTTGGTGGACATAGTTGTTACTGTCCACCTGTTTGAAATGGGTTGATGTTTCAATGATGTTATTTTTTATTTCTATTTTTAGATCTAGATAAGTAAGAGATTTTTGACTGTATTCGTATGTAAACTGAAGATTGACCTCATTCTGGTTCATCACCTTGAAAGTATATTCAAGGTCTTCTTGTGTTCCTCTCCACACGAGTATGATGTCATCGATATAGCGGCGATAGAGGACCAAATCTGCGCCTGCCGGACATGACTCCCAGAATATTTCTTCCCATTTAGCCATGTAGAGGTTAGCATAGCTAGGCGCGAATCTGGTCCCCATCGCCGTCCCACATATCTGTCTGTAGAATTTCCCTTCGTTGCTGAAGTAGTTGTGATGTAAAATATAATTTATACTATCTAGTATAAATTCGCATTGTCTTTCTGGGGTTTCTCCATCTCTTTCCAGATAGAATTTCACAGCTTTCAATCCTTCCTCATGGGGAATACTTGTGTACAAAGCCGTTACATCACAGGTTGCCAGGATGTAGTTATCTTCCCAGCTGATGTCCTCGAGTAAATTGATTATTTGAGTGGAATCCCTTATATATGATGGGCGTTCTCTGACCAATTTCTGGAGATGTCTATCCACATACTCCGACAGATTGCTGCTCAAAGACCCTATCCCGGAGATTATTGGTCTTCCAGGGGGGTCTTTCAGACTTTTGTGGATTTTGGGGAGGTGGTATATTATCGGTGTCTTTGGGAATTGTACATTTATATAATCATACTCCTTCTCATTTAGGATGTTTTCCTCTTTTGCTCCCTTCAAAAGGTTTGTCAATGTTTTTCTATATATATTGACAGGGTTCTCTTTTAATTTTTCATATGTGTTTTGGTCCCCCAAAATCCTCTCCATCTCTTTATTATAATCTGTCTTGTTCATCACCACAATCCCACCGCCCTTGTCGGCCGGCTTGATGGTGAGATTGTGGTTATCTTCCAGTTTTTTAACAATTTCGATTTGTTTATTCGATAGATTTTTGTTTTTCAATTTGAGCTTCTTGTTGTCTATATCTCGTATTTCTCTACATACCACAGTCTCGAATGTCTCGAGTGCCGTCCCTTTATATGTCAGGGGGTAGAATGTGGATTTTGGCTTCAAATTGGTATGTTTGTAGCCATCATCTTGTTGAGTGTGAGTATATCCTTGAAAACCATAGCCCATCCTTTCCAATGGTGATTTCAGAAAAAATCTTTTCAGAGTAAGTTTTCTGATAAACTCTTTTGTGTTTATGAATGTCGTGAATTTGTCCAAACTTTTAGAAGGGGCGAAAGATAAGCCCAATTTTAAGACAGATCTTTCCTCTTTGCTCAATTCGTAGGAGCTTAGGTTAAATATCCCTTTCTCAGAGTTATCATTTGTCTGTTGATCTATTTCATTTGTAGCTTTCTTTGTTTTTAAGCCTCCTCTTTTCCCTCTGTGGGTCTTGTTTTTACCCGTGTGGAGGACTGGTTTTGTTCTCCTTTTTTGTGATTTTGGAGTTCCAATCCTAAAAAAGAAGGAGAAAGAGTGGAGGATGAGGAGGGATGTGATACTTGTGTACCTGTCTTAGTTTGGTTATTTGATCTGTTCGTTCCAGTCCTCTTTTCTTTGATTGTTGGTTGTCCCCCTAAAGGTTCGGTCCTTTCATTTGCTCTCTCATTGGGAGGCTCTTCTCTTGGACCTTGTTGTCTCCTTTCACGTGGGGGGGTATCACAGACATTCATATTTCTGAAGCCTTGTTCTTGCATATCTCCATATGTGGTTCTTCCTGCGAAGTTCCTCCTCTGTTGGTGGTTACTATTATTTCTTCGCTGATATCCCTGCTCTTGGTAGTTTTGGTATCCCCAATTTCTTTCCGGGTAGTCGGAATCGCTCCAGTAGGCTTGTGCAAATCTCCCTCTGTAATATCGTTCTCTTCCTCTATCATCGAAATTATTTGTATAATAGTCTCTTCTCTCTCTCCTATGGTCAAATTGGTTAGTACCCATTCTATTGTTGTAATATGGCCTAGGTGCGTGTTGCCCCCTATAATTATTATCAAAGTGTCTTTGTCTTTGGTTATAGGTGTGGGCATTATAATCATTCCTATAATTAGTGTGTCTCAGATTGCGTTCTGATTTTTCATTATGATATTCTGGCATATTGTTCCTATAGTATGGTGTGTGTTGCTGTTTCTCAGGATTTTGATAAATAGTTCTATCTTTCTTAGTTTTATTATGTGTCACTGTTGTCCATGTGTCAGATTCATTCTCTTCATTGTGGGCATCTGTATTTTCTTCGTCTAGATTTACTTTTGATTCGAAATCAACCTTCTCATCATTATTTTTCTTTTCTAATTCCCTTATTAGTTTCTTAGTTTTCTTTTTCGTAATGTCTTCCTTTATTTTGATCACTTTTTTCACTAGACTTTCTTTTTTATGTGCAATTTCTTCACATTCTGATCCTGAACTTTCCAAATTTAAAATAATGACTTCATTTTCCTTAATGTCTAAGTCTATTTGCGTGATTTGTATTTCCCTGTGTTCTATAATCAGCTTAATCAGCTGTTGTGAAGTATGTAGTAATGTATTTTTCCATTTCTCAGCAAGAGTGTCTGAGATTGGGAAGGCACACTCTTTGTGCACTAATAACCCTTTTGGAATAATTTTTAGTTCCAAACATTTTTGGAGGAAAGTAATCTCTCCTTTATATTTCACCTCAGAGATGAGTAACTTTTCTAATTCTTTAAAGATTAGATTTATGTCTATGGTGTCATCTTCAGCTTCCAATATATACTCTTCTTTTCCTATGTTTGTGATATTAATATTTATCGGCTGCCTCAAGCTCTGAAAGGAGCTCATAGTGTGATATAAAGGTGGCACAGGCTGCTCTGTGTGTGCTAGGATAATAAGATACAGTGATTTGGGGTTGACACTGAGCGCCTAGTGCTAGAGGGACCCTAGCTTTAATAAATTGACCCCTAGCGGTCAGAAAGGTGGATAATCAGAGAGAAAATTATCAAAGCGCCAATAGGACAAAGGCCGGGTCTAGGTTTAAAAATATGTCGTTTAATATTACAATAAATGTTTAAAATACAATAAAATATACCTAGAGTACAATAAAAAATATATAATCAAGGATCCAAGATTTTACAATATGTGGCAACAATAAAAACAAATGTAACAAACCTTGACAAGATCAGTGCTTAGGACTGTCTAAAACATAATCTGTGTATTGGCAATATGTCTGCTAAAGGGTATACCCGTAGTAGGGGTGGCTGTCTGAGATGATTCACAGTGCTAAAAAGTGTCTCAAATTGACAGTGCTAATAGGTGTCTCCAAATAAATGTGAAAAAATAGTGCAAACAATGTCGCGAGCAATGTTAATAAAAGAACATGTTGATAAACCGTAGTGGATAAAAAACAGTTGTGGATAAAAAACAGTATGACAATCAGTGAAATTCAACAATATACAAATTGTGTGGTGTAATCAAACAATAGGTGATTCTTGTGTACTCCAAAAGAAAATTATACCATGTTGGCAAACTCCAAAAAATGATTAAAATAATGAAAAATGAAAAAAGAAAGAAAAATTCCTGAAAACAGTGAACAGTTCAACAACAATAAGGAATGTCAGAATTGAAAAAATGTCAGAATTGAAAAAATGTACTTGTGTGTCCCAAACAAATGCAGTAGTTTTTCTCCCAGTGTTATTTCCTAGTGTAGTCTCTCCCAAGTGTGCGGTGCAGATAGGACTCCTAAGTGTAGACCCAATCGGTTAGTTCAGTGTTCTGCCATATTGATCCTGTCTGTAAAAACAATAATAGTGCAGACGTTTTCAAAAAATATCTACCTATCAGAGTATTACTTACCAGTCGACGCGTTTCGGTCATGCATTGACCTTTATCAAGACTGGTTTTTGCTAATTCCTTGTGTCTTTTTATACCTTTGTCTAATTATTGATTTTCGTACTACCGGAAGTGCAGTTTCCCACTTCCGGTTTCGGGTGGCAATAGTTAGTTGGTATCGTTATAAGAAAGAGCTTATCTATTAATCTATTTGCCGTTAGTTTATTTAGAGTGGGGATAAAGGTTTGTGTCCTAAATACATGCAATTAAGTGTATTTCTTACTTTCCTCTGATTCCCGATTTTCTAGTGCTCTGATTGGTCGGATTTATTGTGATTTCCGACTTTCTAGGTATCTGATTGGTCAGAATTGGGGCGTTTTCCCTATACTTCTTGCTATTGGTGGTTTGTGTAAAACTTGTGAATAGACTCTCACAGCCAATTATATGTGAAGGTGTGTATTATATCCGTCTTCCTATTGGTCCCTGTATATTAGTGTATTAATAGTATAGTAACGATTTCTATACTATTTTAAATAAATATTGGTTGAAAATGTCCCTTTCTGCTCCGGTTTAGGTGGCTGTAAAATGGTGTAGAGACTGTTTGTAACAACCACCATTGTGAGTCAAATTAAAAATAAAAATAATAATAAACGTGGAAGTGAGGATTAGGCAATAAAAGTATAAATATTTACATATTTATGTATTATAACGAATACGATTTTGTTTTGTGCATTCTTCGCTTTTCGTAATGTTTAAATCTTATGCTATATTAAACTTATTATAAGGTACAGTGACACATCTATAATATATATATTTCCAATATTATTTCAATAGACCCGTACTTTATTGATCACAAATCTGTTCTAGATAGAGGGGATCATTAGCGCTTTTATTAATTAATCCTCAGTGGTATAATACTAATTGCTGTTCTTAAACAGTATTAAAATTCTTTCTGATTATCCAGCTGTATTTGTTTTCGAGGAATGGGTTAATGATTTTTTTCTCTAGTAGCTGGGTGTTTTGTCTCTTATTTATAAGTGCTCCTATTGTGTTATTCTGTTCCCTAATAAAACAATTCCTTTATATTCTTTTATTGATTTTTGGAGGGCTAATCGTAGGGGCCACTGGCTTAAAAAATTAAAACAACTTATCTGGTGATCTCTATGTTGATTCTTTATTTCTTTTTAGATTAATCAAACTGGAGAGTATATGAACATAGACTATATTCATTAATGCTAAAATATTCCAATGTACTCGAGATTTTTGTGGATGAGATCATGTCCCATCTATAGTGTTATTACATATTAGAATATGTGAATGTTCTCAAATGTAAGTGTGAATCTTATAGGTGTCCTCATGTGTAAGTGTGATGGTCGACATTGACACGGTGAACTGGTCCTTTTATATGGACCGTTTTTAGGTTAGCAATCTGATATATTCAACTGGTCTCCACTTTTGGGGCTAGATAGACAGTTTTAGAAACAGGTTTAGAGATGGTATATAGAGGGAGAAAGATTTGCACATAAATTATAGTATTTCTTCATCTGTGCCTTCAATTTCTTCAGATATGGCTCAAATTTTCCAGATAGATGTGGGATATTTGTGACATTATTCACAAGTTCCTATCTGTAATTATGATCTTTTTAGTGGAAAGAGTTCTGGTGTTTTTCTTCTTGTGATGAAGTGTTTTCTTATGCAGTCAAATTCTCTTACTTAGATATGAGCAGGAGAGAATAAGAGTTTCTAAGAGATTTCTAGGATCCTCTTATCTCCCTAAGATATAATATCAACAGGGTAGCTTTGGTCCTTTCTGATTGCTCTGATGTTCTTCCATAGCCTTAATTTAGGTTCAATAGATGAGACAGGTCCTCTTTGTTATTCAAACCTCTTGGATGGAGAGAGTCAAGGCGAAATATCCATTTTGACTCCTCAGTGAGTAGTTTTTTCTCCTGGTTGCCTCCTCTCCAATCTCTTGGTACTTTTTGTATTCCCATATAAGTCAGTGTTTTGATGTTTCCTTGATGTTTCTCTGTGAAATGCTTATACAATGCGGTCTCTTTATTGAGTTTTTCGATACACAGCAAATGTTCGCGTATCCTGTCTCTTAGTGGTCTGGACGTTTGTCCCACATATTGGAGACCGCATGGGCATTCGAGGAGGTATATGACGTCCTTATCTTGACACTTTATTAGTTCTTTGATCTTGTATTTTTCTTTATTATTTTGTGATTGGAACATTGTAGATTTTTTGCCACATTTGCATGCCTTGCATGTGTGACAAGGAAAAAAACCTTTTAATATTTTCCCAAATATGTCTTTTATTCCAGAATGTTTTACCTTTTTGATACTTGGGGCTAGTTTGTTTTTCAAGTTGTTTGTCCTTCTATATACAAACTTTGGTCGTGGAGGTAATTTCTCTCCTAGGATGTCATCGTCCTTCAATATGTTCCAATGCTTCCTAAAAATGTCTTCGATAACCCGACTGTTTTCACTGTACTCTGTTATCAGTGGTATATCCAGGATCCCGTTGTCATTATTTCCACTGGATTTTTCCTTGTATTTGGTCAGTTCCTTTCTTTCAATCTTTCGGACCTCTTCTATCTTCTCATCCAATGCTTGTTCGTTGTAACCTCTCTCAATGAATTTAGCCTTGATTAGCTGGGCTTGTTCCTCCCATTTCTGTGGGTCTGAACAGTTTTTCTTCATCCGTAGAAGTTGTCCCTTTGGGATATTTGCCTTCCAATTTCTATGGTGGCAGCTGGTTTGGTGGACATAGTTGTTACTGTCCACCTGTTTGAAATGGGTTGATGTTTCAATGATGTTATTTTTTATTTCTATTTTTAGATCTAGATAAGTAAGAGATTTTTGACTGTATTCGTATGTAAACTGAAGATTGACCTCATTCTGGTTCATCACCTTGAAAGTATATTCAAGGTCTTCTTGTGTTCCTCTCCACACGAGTATGATGTCATCGATATAGCGGCGATAGAGGACCAAATCTGCGCCTGCCGGACATGACTCCCAGAATATTTCTTCCCATTTAGCCATGTAGAGGTTAGCATAGCTAGGCGCGAATCTGGTCCCCATCGCCGTCCCACATATCTGTCTGTAGAATTTCCCTTCGTTGCTGAAGTAGTTGTGATGTAAAATATAATTTATACTATCTAGTATATATATATATATATTAACATATTAACATATTCTTCTCTATCACAAATTTTGCATGTATTTATTTCTACTCCCTCACTATTGCATGTATTTTGGTCTATTTTTATTCTATATACTCTTTTTATTAGCAATTATCTGCAATTATTATAGGAATAGTCTGATTAAAATTAAACTATCATGAATCAGATAGAGCAGCCATTTTAAACAAATATCTAATTTAATCATATTATCAGGATATCTTTATATGGAGCAAGGTAATAATGACCATCCCAGATTTAAAGGAATATATAGGTATGAAAATGTGACAGCCCCATTATAGTAAAACCTGGCATCACCTGTGAGATGCCTTCTGGTGAGCCAATTGATTATCTGAAACTGTTTCTGCCAGACAGCTTCTTTGAAAATCTGGCAGAGAAAACAAACCTGAATGCCCAACAATTCTTAGAAGCTAAGCTAGAATCCACTTATGCCAAACATAAGCTATGGCACAAAGCTAACATTGTCATGCCGCGCCGCTCTAGCTGTTGATAGGTGTGCGGCGCCTGCTTCCCTGCTCGTTGTCAAAGGCTTTGTTTACATAAATGTATTCTTAAATATATACATTAATGATGAAATTCGGCCTCACTTTGTCTAACAAGTTCAAAAAGGATTTTATTTAGAATTTAGTAAAAGGAGCAAATATATTTAAATCAATTTTATTGAGCCATCCAACATTGTCAGAATGTAATGTGTGCACAAATAATGGCTGTCACTTTCACTTCATGCAAAAATGGTTTGCACATGAACATAAGAATCATGATAGCCTAGTATCTTAGCCTCAGCAACCATCCCTCTTATCTCAGATGTTTATACATCTCATATTTGTAAAACTTGCTCAAGTAGTTTTATTTGTAATACATTAGATTAATATAACATTGTTGGTTATGCAAAGCAGATTGATGGTTATTCAATGCATTATATACATTTTAAAACCATACAAAATTGTGAGTAGACTGTCACTACAACATACATATAATTGTAAATAAGTGAGAAAATAAATAAATTTCATGTGCGCCATATAGTTAATCGTGTGTTCTCGCCTGTAAAGAGTTAATAATTAATTAGAAGCAATGCAAGTTTAAATGAGAAGAGGGTGTGGTTTAGTCATTACAAACTTACAAAGCAGACTAAAATGATTGAAAAACATTTAAGAATAAACAAAAATCTTTAGAAACAGCTTAAACATGTACATTTTAAAATGACTCTGTCCCTTTAACTACATGTGAATATAATATATGTTTTTAAAAATTAGTTTTAGATATTGAACATGCACGCCAATTCAAGAAACACAAGAAAACACATCTGAAGAACCAATGGCCCCAGTTCCTCCTGTCCCTGATCCTCCTGTCTTTGTTCCTCCTTTCCCTGTTCCTCGTATCCCTGAAACATGTCAGCAAATTCAGCCTGATGAAGCAGCCATACAGGAAATGCTGAATCTGGGGAGACAATATAGGGATGATCACCATGAATTGATTGGTGCTATAGGAGGGTACTTAGAGCAACATGGGAGGATCCTTCTGAGGGGCCCTGAATTAGAGGAGGAGAGAATAGGTTTAGAAAGGCGCAGGTTAGTGTTAGAGCAAAGGGAATTAGAACGGAGGGAGAGAGCAGATCAAGACAATAGGAATTTCTAAAATCAGTTGTTGCAAATTATTCAAGGGACCCTGAATCAATTGCTAAGATCTGCACAACAAAGATAACCTCCTCATTCTCCACCTGCCTCTAAGATGTCTAAAGAATAGACCATTTTTCTTTTGTTTCTAATAAATGTATATAAATTAGTAAAAAATATATATTTATTTATTTTAATTGATTATATGCTGGCAAATAAATGCTTATATTTGAATTTGATTATATTGTAACAATTTAAATAATGAAATTTATTTTTTTATTTGTTTGTTTGATTTTATTAACATAATCCATAGTTTAAAAATGCCTGTTGTTCAAATACAATGCATGGGCCTTATATATTTTTATCTGTTTATTAACATTCCCAAACATGAGAGAGTAAAAACATGTTAGAAATATAGTTAGCATTTAAATCATTGTTGGTGATTTATGTCTGCACAAAAATCTTGCTTAGCAAAGAAAAACTTTAGAATCAAGCATGCTGTCTGTAGTTGTATAAATACATAATAAATATCTTATCTTGATCTTGAAGAACATTTCTTACATCTATTGGTTTATTTTATAATATGGCTTGCAAAATATGTTTCACCAAGTTTTCAATTAAATAATTTTAGGACACACAAAATAAACTTTGGATAAATGCAAAATAAAGATTTAATATAACATCTGTAGCATACAAAAAAATGTACATGAAAATGTTTATTGTCCAAATACTTCCTGAATAAACTCAGCTCTAGCTTGGCCTCCCCTTGCATCCGTTAGCGCTGCGGAATCTGTTGGCGCTCTACAAATACCCGATAATAATAATAATCATTTGGCTCTATGGAAGCTAAGTTATTATCTTCATACTCTGCCAAATCTAATATCTACATTTGGTATTCTAATTGCTATATTGTGCAGCAAATTAAAGGGACAGTCTACGCAAAAATTGTCATTGTTTAAAAAAAATATATAAAAAGATAGATAATGCCTTTATTACCCATTTCTCAGCTTTGCACAAAATAACATTGTTAGATTAATATACCTTATAACATTTAAACCTCTAAATTTCTGCCTGTTTCAAAGGTTCTATTGACAGCCTCTTAATCACATGCTTTTGTATTTGCTTTTTACAATAGGAGACTGCTAGTTCATGTGGGCCATATAGATAATAATGTGTTCATGCCCGGGGAGTTATTTAAGAGTTAGCACAACACAGTTCTAAAATGCAAGTCAATAGATAATAAATACAAAGTAATGTGATCAGGGGGCTGCCAGAAGATTCTTTGATACAAGGTTATTACAGAGGTAAGTATATTTATATAACTGTGTTGGTTATGCAAAACTGGGGAATGGGTAATAAAGGGATTATCCATCTTTTAAAACAATAAAAAATATATTTTATTCTGTCCCAACTTTCTGTGGGGCATTTTGCATGACTCTAAACACCGGAATCTACTCTTTTAAACTCTAAATGTCCGCTCTATGGCACATCTAGTAGATTTGTGTGCTTCATTATACTCTAATTCTTCTTCAGATGAAGGATTGTTGACTGGTGTAAACAACCACAAAAAAACATGAATAGCCAGAATCTCCTGCATGCAATAAATAGACAAATTGTATTAGCAAAATGATTAAATTAATACTATACATACTGTATATACAGTAAATATTTCTAAGAGACATTTACTTAGATGAATACCCTCTGGCATTTATCCCTCCTAAAACTTGTCACAAACTGCTGAATTTCTCAGAATAAAGGAGTCATAGCTTGATCCTGGAAATCCTGACTGTACACTCATGACTCTTAAGTTGGCATCACATATTACTGGAAATGATTTTGCTTCCTGTAACGATAGACCTCTTCTCTTGCTTTTGGAAGCGGCACAGTTATATGTGTACAATCAATAGAACCCAATATGTTGGGCATCCCAGCCATTTTGTAGAAATTATATTTTAAAGTACAGTATGTCAATCCTCTGGTGTATTTGGGAAATGCATTTAATGGATTAGACATCGGAGTAAGGCATTCATAACAACCTTTAGATGCCTTGAGAAGGTTGGCTGATTTATCCCAATAACTATGCTGGTGACTGCCTGAAACGATCCAGTAGAAAGAAAATTAAGAACATTAAGCAGTTTGACCATACCAGGTATTGGTAGTAAACCGAGCGCTAGTGGAAACACCTTAATCTCACAATCAAAAAGTCCCCTAGCGGACTAAAAAATAACAATAAGATGCGGGTGGGAAAGCGAGCGCTAAAAGCTAAAAGGCTAGTTAAACTAAAAGTTATACAGTTTAATACAGAAACATAAAATACAAATAACAATGGCTAAAAACTACATAGATCCATGATATGTGTAAAATTATATAGTACACGTATTATACCAAGAAGATGATGTACAAAATTGTTTACACAGCAAAAAGTGAACAAGAACAAAAACAAATAATATTTGACTTCTTAACTAATCTGGTGATGTATGTGACAATCAAAAATACAATAAAAAATAAAAAAAAATAAAAAATTACTAAATGTAGGTTAAAGGAACAAGAGAGTGTCCTGATTAAATAGTGTCCAATAATAAATGTTGTCCAATAAATCCAATAACAAATACCCAAAACGCTGCTAAATAATATTCAGTCCACCTTCATTGTGTTGGTAGATGTGTGTGGTTAAAATTACACCATAGGAATACAAAAAAGTGCAAAAAGTGCAGAATATATAATCAAAACAGTCAATGCAAAAGGTTGATTACAAAAAGTGATCCTATCAATACAGTGGAGATCGAAAGCCATACTGTGAAAAAATATATATAAAAAGGAAAATAAAAATAAAAATGAGAAAAAGTCCAAAAAACAAGGAATATGCTGAACCTGTAATTAAACAATAAAAATACAATAGTGCAATAACGTTTGTACACTGTAGAAAATAATTAGAAATAAGCTCACCAGTATGTCAGCGCATTTTGGCCTTTTCTAGGCCTTTTTCAAGCTCTAAAAAGTTAATAAACTTTAATAATAATCTTTAAAAGAAAGGTGAACAAACTTTCACCAAAACCCACCACAAACACTTAAAAAAGGATAAAAAAACTGTTGGTTACTCCCCTGTATCCCTGGCCGATAACTGGAAGCATCGGCTTCAGGTGCCAGGAACAACCTATACAGCGGTCTAATCCTACAAAGTTAGAACAACACAAGCTGCTCCTTGGGCCTTTTTCAATGTGAGAGAAATTTTTGTCAAACAAAATTCAGAATATCTCTGCCTTTTAAACTCACTTGGAGAGCACAAAAGAGAGGGGGGAGAGAGCACAAAAGAGAGGGGGAGAGAGCACAAAAGAGAGGGGGGAGAGAGCACAGAAGAGACGGGGGAGAGAGCACAAAAGAGAGGGGGAGAGCACAAAAGAGAGGTTGGAGAGCACAAAAGAGAGGGGGAGAGAGCACAAAAGAGAGGGGAGAGAGCACAAAAGAGAGGGGTGAGAGAGCACAAAAGAGCAGGGGGGAGAGAGCACAAAAGAGAGGGGGAGAGAGAACACAAAAGAGAGGGGAGAGAGAGCACAAAAGAGAGGGGGAGAGAGCACAAAAGAGAGGGGGTAGAGAGCACAAAAGAGAGGGGGGAGAAAGCACAAAAGAGAGGGGGAGAGAGAACACAAAAGAGAGGGGAGAGAGAGCACAAAAGAGAGGGGGAGAGAGCACAAAAGAGAGGGGGTAGAGAGCACAAAAGAGAGGGGGGAGAAAGCACAAATAAGAGGGGAGAGAGCACAAAAGAGAGGGGGAGAGAGCACAAAAAAGAGGGGTAGAGAGCACAAAAGAGAGGGGGAGAGAGCACAAAAGAGAGGGGGAGAGAGCACAAAAGAGAGGGGGAGAGAGCACAAAAGAGAGGGGGGAGAGAGCACAAAAGAGAGGGGGGAGAGAGCACAAGAGAGAGGGGGAGAGAGCACAAAAGAGAGGGGGGGAGTGCGCAAAAGAGAGGGAGAGAGACAGCAAACGAGAGGAGAGAGAGCAAACGAGAGGAGAGAGAGAGCAAACAAGAGGAGAGAGAGAGCAAACGAGAGGAGAGAGAGCAAACAAGAGGAGAGAGAGAGCAAACGAGAGGAGAGAGAGAGCAAATGAGAGGGGGGAAGAGAGAGAGCAAAAGAGGGAGAGAGAGAGCAAAAGAGAGGGGGGAGAGAGAGAGCAAAATAGAGAGGGTAGAGAGAGAGCAAAAGAGAGGGGAGAGAGAGAGCAAAAGAGAGGGGAGAGAGAGAGAGAGCAAAAGAGAGGGGAGAAAGTGAGAGCAAAAGAGAGGGGAAAAAGAGAGAGAAAAAGAGAGGGGGGATAGAGAGAGAGCAAGGGGTGGGACCACTGTACTGCAAAAAATGGCCCGTGTACATGGGCTTTAGGACTAGTTTTGGTATATTTCATGCCACCATTTCACCACCAAATGTGATCAAATAAAAAAAATTGTTCACTTTTTTACAAGCTTTTTCACAAACTTTAGGTTTCTCACTGAAATTATTTACAAACAACTTATGCAATTATGGCACAAATGGTTGTAAATGCTTCTCTGTGATCCCCTTTGTTCAGAAATAGGAGACATTTATGGCTGTGGCATTACTTTTTGCTAATTAGAAGGCTGCTAAATGCCGCTGCGCACTACACTTGTATTAGACCCAGCAGTGACGAGATTAATTAGGTAGCTTGTAGGGAGCTTGTAGAGTTAATTTTAGCTTTAGTGTAGTGTAGTAGACAATACAAAGTATTGATCTAGGCCCATTTTGATAAATTTCATGCCACCATTTCACCGCCAAATTTGATCAAATAAAAAAAAATGTTAACTTTTTCACTAACTGTGGGTTTCTCACTGAAATTATTTACAAACAACTTGTGCAATTATGGCGCAAATGGTTGTAAATGCTTCTCTGGGATCCCCTTTGTTCAGAAATAGCAGACATATATGGCTTTGGCATAGATTTTTTGTAATTAGAAGGCCGCTAAATGCTGCTGCGCACCACACTTTTATTACACACAGCAGTGACGGGGTTAATTAGGTAGCTTGTAGGGAGCTTGAAGGGTTAATTTTAGCTTTAGTGTAGAGATCAGCTTCCCACCTGACACATCTCACCCCATGATCCCTCCCAAACAGCTCTCATCCCTCCCCCACCCCACAATTGTCCTGCCATCTTAAGTACTGTCAAGTCTGCCAGTACTAAAATAAAAGGCTTCTTTTAATTTTTTTAATTTAAAAAAAATAAATAAAAATATATATATATATATTCTGCTGTGTAGGACCCCCCCTTAGCCCCCAACCTCATTGACCCCCCCAAAGAGCTCTCTTACTCTCTTACCCTCCCCCCACTAACTATTTTCCACCATTTTTGGTACTGGCAGCTTTTTTTTTTTAAATCAATCACAATTTTTTGTAGTCTAGCTACCCCCCTCCAAACCCTACCCCCTCCCAGACCTATTTTCAATAATTATTTCCCCCCTCCTCTCCCACATACAACCGCCTCCCACCACCCTCTCCCACCACCCTCTCCCACCACATCAAAATTTTAAAGTAGAAGATCGCAGGTGCATGCGTGTGCACGCACGCCCTACCCCCGTGCGCTTCTGCACGCACCAGACAATAGTTTCCGAATGTTGGCTGGAATATTGCCAGCAATGGGCCACCCACCCACCTCCCTGCAGCTGCTCCCAGCCCACCAACGATTGGCACCATCGCTGGCCGATGCAGAGAGGGCCACAGAGTGTCTCTCTCTGCATCGGTGTGCCAAAAAAGGTATTGCAGTGATGCCTCAATATCGAGGCATCACAGCAATACCTTAAAAGCTGCTGGAAGTGATCAGGATCGCTTCCAGAGCTTCAAATCCCAGAGGATGTGCCAGGCACGTCCTTGGTCGTTAAGTGACATCCTATGGAGGACGTATCTGACACGTCCTTGGTCGTTAAGGGGTTAAACAAAGTGTAGGTATTTATAGCAAAAACAAAGTACTTGCATATTCGAGTGTCCAACACTTTTACTTTTGGCATGGATCAATTATTAGGGTCCGGTTTCATAACTGAAAGTAGTACACATATGGTGGACTACACTTTGTTTAAACTTCACTTAATCAGATCTAAAGATCTGCATTAAATGAAAAAAAAAACTATATCTCACTTATAAAATTAGAACGTATTACTAAACAGTTTAAACAGCAACCGCAACAATTTAATATTCAGGTCTGTTTTGTTGAAGAAAAATATTTTCACTGGCACTGACAAGGTTTGCATGTTGTTCCATGTTCTCTGTCTACATATGTCACAGTGACTTTTTTATAAAGAATGATTTATTTTTCCTGTTTGTATTCTGTTGTTTTGTAGCATTTTAAAAGTTTTGTTTCTGATGCTGCTATTCTTTATGGTACAGCAAGAAGTGGGTAGATATGAGATAGATGCAATTATATTGATTATAATTAAGGATCACTCACAGCTTATGGATATGACGAAGGAAGGGTAAAAGTCTACATTTTCTAGTTCCAATGCAGTGAGTTATTCTCACAAGATATTTGTTCTACGGGTAATTTTTATTGACAGTGTTCAATGTTTTTCCACTTTTTATGTAACCAGGTGACTTCTGTGCTATATGATATCAATTTAATTACATACTCAAAATGTAAACTATTTGATATATTTATTTAAATATATTTGTTCTGGTAAAGTAGTTGAGCAACTCTAAAGTATACATAAGTTGTTGCTTCTGGAGAGGAAATCTGCCAAAAGAAACAAGTATTGTCATAGTTTAGCAGGAAATGAAAAATGAAACACCATTAGTAAACTAGAGGATCCTAAGCTCTGTGAAGGGAGTTCAGGACAAGCTCATTCTTAAATGTTATTAATTACATTCTTGCCGTTTTATAAATATGTCTGATCCATGGAAAATTAATTATAAAATCTTATAGATATAGATTTCATGTGGTTAGAATCGTTTTTAACTTAACTTTGCTGTTTACTGGTCTACCTGAAAAAATCACTGTGCCGTAATTTGGAGGTCATATTTTTTTTTTCATCTTTGAGACCATTCAAGATAATTGTATTTAAAAAATGAATAATATGCGGTCCTGGTTGTGTTTGCAAATTGCACAATGGTTAAGTAGGTGTGTCAATATTTTATTTATTTTACTTAAATATTTATAGTCATGAATTTTCCAGCCTTAGTTACACAATAAAAAAGATAAGGAAAGATATGTTTACTAAACATTGAAAAAATTGTAAGAAATGAAAACAGATTAATTAAAAATAATAATAAAAAAGCAAGAAAAAGAAAAGTAAAAATGTGTAAATGCATATATTAAAAGTACAAATAAAATAAATTATTTGGCACTAGTTGTGTCTGCAAACAGAAAAATGCTTAAACAGGAAGGTGCATAAATATTTAATTTTCTTTATTTGAATGCTCATTGACATAAGAGATAAACCTCCTATTATGTATTTACATTCTCTAAATGCATAACTTAATAATAAAACACAAACACCATGCTTGGGAGAAAGACCAGTCATGGTCACGTTTATTAGTATAAACTTCTTAACCATGTCTAATATTGTCAATATTAGGAAACTCTTTAATCAATAAATAACTTGAACTTGTAACAAGTTCATCAAAAATGGTGGCGGCATCTACTCACCATCTTAACCCCTACTGACCAATGGCTAGTGCCCCTCTGGTGCCTGCAGTGTGGCACCCGGGTGCTCATGCTCAATGGCAGAGAGAGAGTTGGAATGCGGCAAGCTCGTCGGCCTGCAATTCGTGAGGGTGTGGAATCCCTAAGCCGGTACCTAGTGGTGTCACCTCCCCCTGTTATCTAGGCTGTCACTCTGCTCTCTCCCTGCCTGCTCCCAGGGCCCTGACCGACCACCAGCTAGGGCATGTCACAACCCAGTAAGGCGACCCCTACTGATGAGTCATGCAACAAGCCTGTAAGAGGCTCACCTAAACCTACACAAGCCAGGAGTTGCTAAAGTCCCTAACATTTACCACCTTGTTGCCGCCACCTTCTGCATCCGGGGCTGGGTGGGCGGGGAAAATTCCCTTGAAGTCTGGACGCAGGAAAAAAGGCTAGAACCACTGCAGCAGGACCCTATAAAGGTAAGCAAAAGCCACACGCCCCAAACTTGCAACAATATAATTAAACACCTAGAACACTCCAGACTTCAAGTCAGTTATCCCTTAATTTTACTACAGGCCCACTAGAGCAGCGGTCGCCAACCAGTGGTCCGTGGACCACTGGTGGTCCACGAGAAGATGTTGGAGGTCCTTGACACCATCAAGCAGGAGTTAATCTCCTTTGTTGGTGTCATCCCCGTCGCACTGCAACTCCCTACAGTGCCTGGCTGGACATCAGTGAAAACTGACAGAGGAGTTCAATTACAATCTCCCTATGCACGTTGAGTAGTATTGCGCAACTTGCGTAGCTAGATTGTATTTTTAACTCCTCCCGCCCGGCATGCTGCTCAGAGGAAGATGCTTCTATTCTAAAGCCAGCAGAGGTTAGTATAGTCTTGGCTTGAAATAGTGGAATTACAGTATATGAAAAAAGAAAATCTTAAAAAAATGGTCTCTCTTATATTTAATTTATATTCTTCCCTTTACCTGTCTCTTTGTAGTAGTTTTCCTAATTCCTTCAGATGGACTTACATCACTGTTTGTCTTCCTCCCCTCCATCTCCTTTTTTATTTTATTAAATATTAATTATTTTTTCATTCTAGTAATTCTCCCTTGTACAAAGCCATTCCACCTGAATTCCAGTAATTACCATCCAGCAGATCAGCCATATCCCATCAGTATTATAGTAATTGCCAGTAACATCAGTTGTGGTTAGCTCACATCCATATTGAGCGCTTTCTGATATAAACTTCATTTATGACTCCAATGTCTGTCCATGATCATAAGTAGTTTTGAATAATTCCTAACTGGGGAGGTAACTTGGAGGTCTTGTGGTCCTTTTAAACATAGTCTAAATTCTTTTTTCCCACTTTCTGCCTCTCTGTTTCCTGCTCAAAAGTTGGAACTCACCCTTCATCTTTCAATTGGAAGTATTCTCTCAGTTCTGTCATTCAGTTAGTTAATTCCAAAAAATAATTCTTAAAAATGTGTAAATATATACATAATGTAAACTTAGCTATGGTTATACTAGTTATGTACAGTGTGTGTGTATATAAATATATATATATATATATATATATACATATACACACACACATATACATTATAGAGTTTGTACCTTTAAAAAAAAAAAATCATGTTAGTGGTCCACGGGATTCAAAATTGTGAGTTTAGTGGTCCCTGAGGTCCGAAAGGTTGGCGACCCCTGCACTAGAGGACCCTCCACTGTCATAAGAGATAAACCTCCTATTACGTCTTTATGTTCACTAAGTGCATAACTTAATAATAAAACACAAATATCATGCTTGGGAAAAAGACCGGTCACAGTTGCGATTATTAACATAAACTTCATAACCACAGCTAATATTGTCAATATTAGGCAACTCTTTAATCATAAATATGTTTGAACTTGTAGCAAGTGTATCAAAAATGGTGGCATCTACTCACTATCTTAATCCCTACTAACCAATGGCCAAGGCCCTGTCATGTCTCATTAAATCTTCCTCAACCCATTATCAGATACACCGTATTTAAAGCCAATAGTATCACTACCAAGTTGCCTGAATATTGAAGTCTGTTAAGTGTACCTGTGCTCTTCAGCTCAAGCCTTACCTTTGTTTTGTAGAGAGTTACTATTTTACTCTCTATCACCTAGATTATGAGTTTTGCATTAGGAGGGGTGCGGTGCTAACGAGCAGTTTTCCCTCACCGCTCACCTACAGACAACGCTGGTATTACGTTTTTTTTTAAACCTGGCTTAGCCACAAAAAGGTGAGTGTAGAGCAGAATTTAGCTCCACATCTCACCTCAATACCAGCACTGCTTACGGTAGCGGTGAGCTGACTAAACGTGCTCGTGCACAATTTCCCCATAGGAATCAATGGGGCAGAGCCGGCTGAAAAAAAACCTGCAATAAAACAGCGTTCAGCTCCTAACGTAGCCTCATTGATTCTTATGGGGAAATACTTTTTTTTTTAAAATAAATAAATTCTTTTATTGAGATTTATAGTAAGAACAATACAAATAATATGTTCAATCACAACAACAAAGGGCACAAAAATAAACTTCGTATTCAAACCACACTAAATAAATTAGGTGTGCACTGGAATGTATACAGATCTACGAACGTGATGAACATTAGTAACTGAAATCTCCATTTTCTATTGCAAGTTCTCCATATATATGCCTCAGGTAAACTAATACCTCAAAGAAAGGAGATTTAAAGTATTAATGAGCAATGATATAATTAAATGAAAATATATAACAGGTTAGGTCCACTTGTGGGCCCCAGCTTATGATGAAAATATGAGAACTTATAGAATAAAACAGCGGGTAAATACAGCTTATCCTTAAAATAAGGAAGATAGTTTGGGTGAGGGGGGAGGAGTTCAAATTGGAGCGAAACTGAGTATGACTTTCAATTATATATAAATTTTACAATGGAAGCTTCCGCTTTAGGGAATGCAGACAGGGTATATCCATTTTCAGTACATTAAAAATGCTTAGAGTATATAAGGTGTATAGGAGCAAATAAAGAACTGGGAGTAGGCAGAGAGGGCAATATAACAACACTAAATAAGTTTCCTCAGTCATTATGTATTTTCAACTATTCAATCTCTCAGTCAGAAGAGCAGCATAGGTAAAATATGACATGCTGCTACCATATGAAGCATTAAAACATTGTGTCACAGACTGCAGAACTATAAAATGTTATTATGGGGTGCTATCCAAAATCCCCCTCCTCCCTCCCCGGCTGAGGGAGATGTAGACAACATATAATCTAAATAGAGCAGGAATCAGCCCCAAATGAAGTTAATATATGTATAACAGATACCAATCATGCCCCAATATGTTAATCTGTATTATACAATATCTAAAATGTAAAAACTTTAACTAGTTCTACTGATTAGATTGTCTGTTAGTATGCATAGTTAATGGAATATAGAGGTGAGCTTACATTAGTCGCACTATGAACTAAAACCATTGTTTTATAAATCTGAATGTATCCCAGAAAATGATATATGAGGATTTAAGTATAGTTAAACACATAAATTAGGGGTAATCGTAAAGCAAACAACATCTGTTTGGTCCCCGAAGGAGGACAGGAGCAAACAAACCCCGGTGTGGCTATCCGATGAGGATTAATCTAAATAGAATATCAAGCATGTTTAACTTGCCCCCCTCTTCACGGCCGCTCATCTCGGTGTGTTCACCTGTGTTTGTTGAAGCCCTTCTGTGAAACTTTCCCTGTGCCGCCGCAAATCTGTGTTTCTAGCCCGGAGCTTCCACGCTCAAACAGGCTACTCGAACAGGCATCGCATTCTGATGCACCCGGCTCACAGGCGTGACGTCACCAGGCGGATACCGGCTTATGGGGGGTAAGGAGTCCCTGATTCTTTGTTTAAATCACTGGTCCTCATGCTTGCGAATCCAACTGGAACATGGATATTGAGGGTAGTGTAGACCTGCTGACTCCAACAACGGCTTGTTGCAGCAAATGTAGAAAAGAATATCAGGAGTCGCAGGTAAGGTCAATTCAAACTTAGCATTTATTCAGGTAAAACAGGTCACAGAAAGGTAGAAACAGCCCTCCAGTGTTACAAGCTTACGCGTTTCGGCTACATGCTGTAATCATAGCTCATACACTCCCTTCTTACTCTGGGCTTTAAAAAAGGAGTAAAAACATGTTATTGGCTGAATGGCTGTGGCCGGGTTAACTACTTCCATCCCGGTAAGACAAACATTAAACACACAAACCAACTTGCTAGTGAAATGTTTTTTGAATACTCTGTCTGTCTGTGACTAAGCTAAATGTAAAACTAAATTGTTTAGTGAACTAAGTAATGTTATTATATGTGGATAATATTATTTTACTTTAGCTGAGGGGAACAAAGCTATGCACACTTTCTTAATATTAAAATTAAAATGTCAGATTCCTAAGTTTATACTTGACAATAGTCTATTTATAGTTTCTATACTATCTTTTTACTTGATATTATATTTTAATATTTCAATTGCGATTAGGATGCTCACTCAACTAGTTGGCTAGCATTTTCATCCCTCATTATTGAGTACCACTAAGGTTACCCCTGGTGCTGATACATATTAAAATTCTAATACTATAATACAAGGATTAATTACTCTTTTTCTAAAGAGACTATATTAAGTTATACTAACAAATGACTAAATTAAATTTCCATGGTCACAGTTCATTTAAGTACACTTGATAACCCTTATATAGCGAATTACTAATATAGACTAAAATCACAGTTTTTTTTTATATATATATATGATGTGAGAAACTTATTCAAATAATTGTTTCAAATACCAAGGCGTGCTATACTAAATCCAATGATTGATGAGGTCATAGGCTGAATTTAGGCTTGTTGGAGACCTTGTTTTCAATTTGAAAATCCAAAATATCTCCTTTTTGGCAAGCACAGACTCTCTGTCACCCCCTCTTCACCCCGCATCCACAGTCTCAATGATTGTCCATTTAAAATGAGTGTTATCTTTATTATGGAACAATTTGAAATGTTGGACGAGGGGGGTAGTCAGAAGGCCCGCCTTAATATCAAATAAATGCTCCCTGATACGAACTTGTGCCTCCCTTGTGGTCATGCCCACATATTGTAAATTGCATGCCACACAGCCTGCTAAATAAATTACAAAAATATTTCTGCAATTCATGCACTTGTTGTGTTTGTACTCAGTGTCTGTTACACTGCATCTGAATCCATTGCCTGTCAGTAGGTGTTCACATGCTTTGCATGTAGAATTGTGACACCTAAATACTCCCTTGCATCTGAGCCAAGAGCTCGTTTGTTATCTCCGTTTACTTTTTAATTGTGTAGGGGCCAATAGATTACCCATCGTGACTCCCTTTCTAAAGGAACATTTACAGCCCTTCTCTATCACGCTGGCTAATGAATCATCCGCTGCTAGCAATCTGTAGTGTTTTCTTATTATTTGGCATATTTTATTGTATTGGGTACTGTAGTCTGTTACAAAATAAATGTTGTCACTGTTAGACACCTTTGTGTTTGATTTCTCCAGTAATTGTTTTCTATTAGAGGAGGATACCTCTTTCTTAATTTTGTTAATCTCAGACAATTTGTACCCTCTTGCCTTCAGGCGATCAGTTAGCTTTTCGGCATGCAATTCATACTGCTTAGAGTCACTGCAATTGCGTTTCAGTCAGGTAAACTGACCCTTTGCGACCAATCTAAAAACCTGCTTTGGATGACTGCTCCTGGCGTGGAGTAGAGTGTTGCCTGTTATTGGTTTTCTATAGACCTCAGTTACAACTCCGACCTCGGCAATACCTCTCAAAGTGAGGTCCAGAAAATGTATCTGATATTTATTTAGTTAAAAAGTGAACTAAAGCCCAAATTCATTGTGGTTTAACCAATTCACAAAAGTCTTGGCTTCTTCCACTGTACTTCTCGACACCAGGAGCAGATCATCAATGTAGCGCCGATAGAATTGGATATTTCTCCTGAAGGGGTTCTCATCACCATAGATGCGCCACAGCTCCCACCATCCCATGTAGAGATTGGCGAAAGAAGGCGCAAACTTCGCGCCCATAGCTGTCCTGCATCTCTGGAGATAAAACACCCCCTCAAAGGAGAAATAATTGTGTGTCAAGAGAAACTGTACAACTCTTAGTACATAGTCAATTAACTCATCCGAAAAGCCAGTTTGTCTTCTCAGAAAAAATTCAATAGCCTCTAATCCCCTATCATGCGGTATAGAGGTATATAGGGCTTTAACATCTATTGTAAGCCAAAGGTCTGAATCTTGCCATTCCATATGCTCCATCAATTTTAGAATGTGTGTTGTGTCCTGCAAAAAGCTAGTTAATTTCCCTACCAAGGGTTGTAGTAATCCATCCAACCACTGTGAGGTTCTTTCCAATAAGGATCCTATGCCACTCACGATGGGTCTACCTGTGACCCCCTCCAGGGACTTATGAACCTTTGGTAAATGATTAAAAATGGGGATCACTGGGTTCTCTACCTGGAGGAACTCACAGGTAGACCCATCCAACATACCTAATTCCCTGCTGTCATCTAGGATCTGTGCCAATTCCTTCTTGTATTTGTTGGTCGGATCACCTCTCAAAACCTGATAGAACCTACTATTCAGCAGCTGTCTTTCTGCTTCTGCAACAAATTGGGTTCTTGACATTACCACCACCGAGCCACCCTTATCAGCATTCCTGATCACCAAATCTTCATTGGTTTGAAGCTTCTTCAGAGCTTCCCTTTCCATAAAATTGAGATTATGCTGATTATTAGCGGTGTCCCGGTGTAGCAACGTCAAGTCCCTTTCAACTCTTGCTTTGAAAGTTTCTAATGCATCCCCTCTGCATTGTATTGGATAAAAACTGGAGGCAGATTTAAATGTTGGTATCTGCACCTCTGGTGTATGTTCATCTATCCTTCCTTCATAAGCTAGTGTGTCCAAATTCACAATATCACATTCCTCCACAAAGGGAAGCTTTTCTGTATTCATCTTGGGTGTTCCCTGGTGTGGGATACTCCCATTCTTTTCCTCCATATTTTCCCTATAGAAAAATTTCCGTACAGTTAACCCTCTGATTAATTTATTAACGTCAATCAACGTATTGAATAGGTTAAACTTCTGTGATGGGACAAATCCCAATCCCAGGCTTAACACTTTAATTTCCATATTTGACAATACATAATCAGACAGGTTAATCACATTTGTGTCATTCACTGGTATTTGCTCACATTCCTGCCCCGTCTGGCTGATTGACGATTCTGTCTTGGCTGACCTGACTGAACTCCTCTCCCTTTCCCCCCTCCCTCTGGTTCCTTGGGGGGAAGACAAAAAACCTGTTCTAGATCTTGTTTGTCACTTTTGTCTGTTCTTGCCTCTCTATCAATCTGAGGCTGTAATCGTAAAGCACTCAAATAATCTGGCTGAGTGCCAAATAAGAGCTTATATTAAAATACAGAATTTCGTATAAACCTTAAGAGCATTCCTAAAATCCCATCCAACATATAAAGCAAACCTAGGACACTGTAAACTAGATAAACTATAGAATTGCTAAGGAGGATATATTGAAGATGCCTTTTAAGCCAATGAACATTTATCGCTGCAAACGTGGCTATAAAACAAGCAAGTAAGCCCTAGAAACAGTGCAGATAAAGTTCAGCCGCTACTCCATAAAAGTCCTGGTTAACAGTTAATAGGTAACTAAGTACCCTGTTATATAGAATAGACAGTGCCTCCAGGATTAACCCACACTTCTTCTGAGCAAATTTAACACTCTAAGCATGGATATCAATGAAGATTGAAAAAGTCGCTGTACATACTGCCTCACTATGGATGGTGGAGGATTACTGAGATTGCCACAAATTAATGTATACCAAGAGCTATGTGTCCCTTCTGTGGTAGATTGCTTTTTGCAGCTATCAAAATTGCGCTGAGGTCTCTCGCTAACACTCGGTGTTGCAATTGTCCATACAATATCACCCAAAACCTTGAACGGGTCAATATCACCTGTCAAGCAGTAGTCTTCACGATCCCAGAACCTGAGTATGAGGGGCTCAAAAGGAGTACCCCTGTGTTGCAAAGTGTAATCAGGACCGTCTATAGTAGCAGGCTTTCTCAAATATCACTCTATCAGGTCAAAGTGTGACTCAGTTACTGTTACTCTTGCCCATGAGGATCGGTTCTGAATAAGCTTTGCTCTGTGCCGTATATGCTCCGCTTCAACAGGGCTGGGCTGTATTGGAGCCTAATGTATGGAGAGGGCTGCGGGTTCCATTATAGTAGGCTCAGGGCTCCGGCCATCTATAACCCATTCCTCCTTTAGTTCTTGAGAAACATCCGCTCTCTGAAGGGGTGTATCTAATGTACAGTGTCTGGATGCTCCCTCAGATACACTAGCCATCGGGGCAACTTGTGTCCAGGCCTTTCAGTTCCTCCAGAAATGCATGCCGATGTACATCTAAGGAGAGCAGTAAGTTACGTAGTGAGGATATAATTTGCCTTTCAATATCGTAGTTCATGGCTTAGGTGGGTTGTTGAAGGAGTGTCTCTGGCAGTAACCACTGCATTTCCTAAAATGGCGGCTCACCTCATATGGCAAGAATATTAGGCCAGGGGATCTTAGCGCCGTTGTGGTATCTAACACCTTATCTTCATGTCAAAAACAGGTATCCTGTGTTCTAAGGTTCAATGAAGGGAAACATTAATGTATAATAGTCTTTAGTTTGCTTGTGAAGTGGATCAATTCAATCAAACAGCAGGAGCTCCATAAAGACATGTCTGTCTGCATCGGCTGCTGGCTCCGCCCCCCGGGAAATACATTTTTGTCTACACCTAAAACTCTAACATGAACCCCCGAGTCTAAACACCCCTATTCTTACATTTATTAACCCCTAATCGGCCCCCCTGACATAGCCGACACCTGCATTGTATTATAAACCCCTAATCTGCCACTCCGGACACCCCCGCCACCTACATTATACTTATTAACCCCTAATCTGCTGCCCCCAACATCGCAGACACCTACTTTTTATTTATTAACCCCTAATCTGCCGCCCCCAATGTTGCCGCCACCTAATTACACTCATTAAGCCCTACTCTGCCGCCGCCAATGTCGTCGCCACTATAATAAAGTTATTAACCTTCAAATCTAAGTCTAACCCTAACCCTAACACCCCCTAACTTAAATATAATTTAAATAAATCTAAATAAAATTACTATCATTAACTAAATTATTCCTATTTAAAACTAAATACTTACCTATAAAATAAACTCTAAGGCCTAGATTTGGAGTTTGGCGTTAGCCGTGAAAACCAGCGTTAGAGGCTCCTAACGCTGGTTTTAGGCTACCTCCGGTATTTGGAGTCACTCAAAAAAGGGTCTAACGCTCACTTTTCAGCCGCGACTTTTCCATACCGCAGATCCCCTTACGTCAATTGCGTATCCTATCTTTTCAATGGGATCTTTCTAACTCCGGTATTTAGAGTCGTGTCTGAAGTGAGCATTAGACATCTAACGACAAAACTCCAGCCGCAGGAAAAAAGTCAGTAGTTAAGAGCTTTCTAGGCTAACGCCGGTTTATAAAGCTCTTAACTACTGTACTCTAAAGTACACTAACACCCATAAACTACCTATGTACCCCTAAACCGAGGTCCCCCCACATCGCCGCCACTCGATTAAATTTTTTTAACCCCTAATCTGCCGACCGCCACCTACGTTATACTTATGTACCCCTAATCTGCTGCCCCTAACACCGCCGACCCCTATATTATATTTATTAACCCCTAACCTGCCCCCCACAACGTCGCAGCCAGCTACCTACAATAATTAACCCCTAATCTGCCGACCGCAAAGCGCCGCCACCTACGTTATACTTATGTACCCCTAATCTGCTGCCCCTAACACCGCCGACCCCTATATTATATTTATTAACCCCTAATCTGCCCCCCTCAACGTCGCCTCCACCTGCCTACACTTATTAACCCCTAATCTGCCGAGCGGACCGCACCATTATTATTATAAAGTTATTAACCCCTAATCCGCCTCACTAACCCTATAATAAATAGTATTAACCCCTAATCTGCCCTCCCTAACATCGCCGACACCTAACTTCAAACATTAACCCCTAATCTGCCGACTGGAGCTCACCGCTATTCTAATAAATGTATTAACCCCTAAAGCTAAGTCTAACCCTAACACTAACACCCCCCTAAGTTAAATATTATTTAAATCTAACGAAATAAATTAACTCTTATTAAATAAATTATTCCTATTTAAAGCTAAATACTTACCTGTAAAATAAATCCTAATATAGCTACAATATAAATTATATTATAGCTATTTTAGGATTAATATTTATTTTACAGGTAACTTTGTATTTATTTTAACCAGGTACAATAGCTATTAAATAGTTAAGAACTATTTAATAGCTAAAATAGTTAAAATAATTACAAAATTACCTGTAAAATACATCCTAACTTAAGTTACAATTAAACCTAACACTACACTATCAATAAATTAATTAAATAAACTACCTACAATTACCTACAATTAACCTAACACTACACTATCAATAAATTAATTAAATACAATTCCTACAAATAAATACAATTAAATAAACTAGCTAAAGTACAAAAAATAAAAAAGAACTAAGTTACAAAAAATAAAAAAATATTTACAAACATAATAAAAATATTACAACAATTTTAAACTAATTACACCTACTCTAAGCCCCCTAATAAAATAACAAAGCCCCCCAAAATAAAAAATGCCCTACCCTATTCTAAATTACTAAAGTTCAAAGCTCTTTTACCTTACCAGCCCTGAACAGGGCCCTTTGCGGGGCATGCCCCAAGAAATTCAGCTCTTTTGCCTGTAAAAAAAAACATACAATACCCAAGCCCCCCAACATTACAACCCACCACCCACATACCCCTAATCTAACCCAAACCCCCCTTAAATAAACCTAACACTAAGCCCCTGAAGATCTTCCTACCTTGTCTTCACCTCACCGGGTTCAACGATCTGTCCAGAAGAGCTCCTCCGATGTCCTGATCCAAGCCCAAGCGGGGGGCTGAAGAGGTCCATGATCCGGCTGAAGTCTTCATCCAAGCGGGGCAGAAGAGGTCTTCCATCCGATTGAAGTCTTCATCCAAGCGGCATCCATCCGGAGCGGAGCGGCAGCATCCTGAAGACCTCCAATGCGGAACATCCATCCTGGCCGACGACTGAACGACGAATGACGGTTCCTTTAAATGACGTCATCCAAGATGGCGTCCCTCGATTTCCGATTGGCTGATAGGATTCTATCAGCCAATCGGAATTAAGGTAGTAATATTCTTATTGGCTGATGGAATCAGCCTATCAGAATCAAGTTCAATCCGATTGGCTGATCCAATCAGCCAATCAGATTGAGCTCGCATTCTATTGGCTGTTCCGATCAGCCAATAGAATGCAAGCTCAATCTGATTGGCTGATCGGATCAGCCAATCGGATTGAACTTGATTCTGATTGGCTGACTCCATCAGCCAATCAGAATATTCCTACCTTAATTCCGATTGGCTGATAGAATCCTATCAGCCAATCGGAATTCGAGGGACGCCATCTTGGATGATGTCATTTAAAGGAACCGTCATTCGTCGTTCAGTCGTCGGCCAGGATGGATGTTCCGCATCAGAGGTCTTCAGGATCCTGCCGCTCCGCTCCGGATGGATGACCATAGAAGATCCCGCTTGGATGAAGACTTCAATCGGATGGAAGACCTCTTCTGCCCCGCTTGGATGAAGACTTCAGCCGGATCATGGACCTCTTCAGCCCCCCGCTTGGGATTGGATCAGGACATCGGAGGAGCTCTTCTGGACAGATCGTTGAACCCGGTGAGGTGAAGACAAGGTAGGAAGATCTTCAGGGGCTTAGTGTTAGGTTTATTTAAGGGGGGCTTGGGTATTGTATGTTTTTTTTTACAGGCAAAAGAGCTGAACTTCTTGGGGCATGCCCCGCAAAGGGCCCTGTTCAGGGCTGGTAAGGTAAAAGAGCTTTGAACTTTAGTAATTTAGAATAGGGTAGGGCATTTTTTTATTTTGGGGGGCTTTGTTATTTTATTAGGGGGCTTAGAGTAGGTGTAATTAGTTTAAAATTGTTGTAATATTTTATTATGTTTGTAAATATTTTTTATTTTTTGTAACTTAGTTCTTTTTTATTTTTTGTACTTTAGCTAGTTTATTTAATTGTATTTATTTGTAGGAATTGTATTTAATTAATTTATTGATAGTGTAGTGTTAGGTTAATTGTAGGTAATTGTAGGTAGTTTATTTAATTAATTTATTGATAGTGTAGTGTTAGGTTTAATTGTAACTTAGGTTAGGATTTATTTTACAGGTAATTTTGTAATTATTTTAACTATTGTAGCTATTAAATAGTTCTTAACTATTTAATAGCTATTGTACCTGGTTAAAATAAATACAAAGTTACCTGTAAAATAAATATAAATCCTAAAATAGCTATAATATAATTATAATTTATATTGTAGCTATATTAGGATTTATTTTACAGGTAAGTATTTAGCTTTAAATAGGAATAATTTATTTAATAAGAGTTAATTTATTTCGTTAGATTTAAATTATATTTAACTTAGGGGGGTGTTAGTGTTAGGGTTAGACTTAGCTTTAGGGGTTAATACATTTATTAGAATAGCGGTGAGCTCCAGTCGGCAGATTAGGGGTTAATGTTTGAAGTTAGGTGTCGGCAATGTTAGGGAGGGCAGATTAGGGGTTAATACTATTTATTATAGGGTTAGTGAGGCGGATTAAGGGTTAATTACTTTATAATAATAGCGGTGCGGTCCGGTCGGCAGATTAGGGGTTAATAAGTGTAGGCAGGTGGAGGCGACGTTGTGGGGGGCAGATTAGGGGTTAATAAATATAATATAGGGGTCGGCGATGTTAGGGCAGCAGATTAGGGGTACATAGGGATAATGTAAGTAGCGGCGGTTTACGGAGCGGCAGATTAGGGGTTAATAATAATATGCAGTGGTCAGCGATAGCGGGGGCGGCAGAATAGGGGTTAATAAGTGTAAGGTTAGGGGTGTTTAGACTCGGGGTACATGTTAGAGTGTTAGGTGCAGACGTAGGAAGTGTTTCCGCATAGCAAACAATGGGGCTGCGTTAGGAGCTGAACGCGGCTTTTTTGCAGGTGTTAGGTTTTTTTTCAGCTCAAACAGCCCCATTGTTTTCTATGGGAGAATCGTGCACGAGCACGTTTTTGAGGCTGGCCGCTTGCGTAAGCAACTCTGGTATCGAGAGTTGAAGCTGCGTTAAATTTGCTCTACGCTCCTTTTTTGGAGCCTAACGCAGCCTTTATGTGGACTCTCAATACCAGAGTTATTTTTATGGTGCGGCCAGAAAAAAGCCGGCGTTAGCTACGCGGGTCTTTACCGACAAAACTCCAAATCTAGGCCTAAGATAGCTACAATATAACTAATAGTTACAGTGTAGCCATGTTAGGATTTATTTTTATTTTACAGGCAACTTTGTATTTATTTTAACTAGGTACCATAGTTATTAAATAGTTATTAACTATTTAATAACTTCCTGGTCAAAATAAGTACACATTTACCTGTAAAATAAACCCTCACCTAAGTTACAATTACACCTAACACTACACTATAATTACATTAATTACCTAAACTAACTACAATTAATTACAATTAAATTAAATAAACTAAAGTACGAAAAAAAACACACTAAATTCCAGAAAATAATAAAATAATTATAATTTTTTAAACTAATTGCACCGAATCTAATCCCCCTAATATAATAAAAAAGCCCCCCAAAATAAAAAATCCCTACCCTACACTAAATGATAGGTGTATTTATAGGCATTTTGAGGTTTGGGAAACTTTGCCCCTCTTGGTAGGATTGTATATCCCATCCGTCACTAGCTAATGGACTCTTACCAATTACATAAAATAAATATTCCTATTCCTATGCTAATCCCCACCAAAAAAAGACCCCACAATAAAAAAAATATTCTAAAAATAAACTACCAGTCGCCCTTAAAAGGGCCTTTTGCTGGGCATTGCCCCAAAGTAATCAGCTCTTTTACTTGTAATACCCCCCAACATTACAACCCACCACCCACACACCCAACCCTACTCTAAAACCCACCCAATCCCCCCTTAATAAAACCTAACACTAACGCCCTGAAGATCACCCTACCTTGAGAAGTCTTCACCCAGCCGGGCAGAAGTGGTCATCCAGACGGCCAGAAGTCTTCATCCGATCCGGGCAGAAGAGGACCTCCAGATGGCCAGAAGGCTTCATCCAGGTGGCATCTTCTATCTTCATCCATCCGTAGCGGAGCGAGTCCATCTTCAAGCCATCCAACACGGAGCATCCTCTTCCATCCGACGACTAACACTAAATGACGGTATATATACTATATATATATATATATATATATATATATATATATATATATATATATATATACCATATATATACTATATATATACTATATATATATATATATATATACTGTTAGCAGTGCTTTCCTGATGTCTGACAGAAATGTCTATCCCAACATCCGTCAGGGTGATAAAGGGCCTTGTTGTCAGCCGTAATTGACTCGTGAATAATGACAAAGCCGCCTAAGGCAGTGACCACTCTACCTCCCTCCCTGTTAACCTTCTTACATAGGTTGTAAGCTGCCCTCTGTGATTCTATGTACCTCCAATGCAGTCGTGCAACCATGTTGGACCAACCGACTTTCACACATTGGAGCCAAGCACACAACCAACATAAGGACCATCTTCCTGATAAGGTCTAACGCTGGAACAGACCCCATGTCATTTCCCACCAGATGCAATACAATAATGTGAAATAGCAACAATGATGTTCCATCTTCATGGATCAGTAACTGTTGTGAGCCCGACAGCCTCACCTAACAGTATGCCTCAACATTCCTCAACGGACAGCACTCTGGGATCACTTGTCTGCATAGAGACAGCCGTGCCCCCTTTCCTTCATAATCAGTCTGTGATCGAGGAATGAGCAGGAGGAGCCCCTCTTCAGAGTGCCTCATGTGCTCCAACTTAATGCCACCCGAACCCCCGGTTCTGGATAATGACACTAATTTCCCCAGCCTAAGGGCGCCCACGAAAGCTAGTGAAAATGCCGCCTGGAAGAGCAAGACCTCATATGATGATGAGCATATGGATTGCAACTTTCCCACCAACTCCAATAAACGTAGTGGTGTGATGGGCTCTCTTTGATCCTTATTGAGTGGATCTATTTTTCCCTACCCTTTCAGGACCTGCCTAACCAGGAATGAACCCGAGAAGTCAGTCAAGCCTAATGTCTTGTTAAAGAATGTGACTGCTGCCAGCCTACTCTAAGCTATCATCCTAATCACCCCCTCCTGTCTCAAGCAAGCCAACCACTCAAGCATGTGTATCTGCGAAGCCCGGTGCACCAAGAACCCCCATTGATGGTAAAATCATTCCCATCCCTTCCAGTGGTTCTCATACATTTTCCATGTCTTAGGAGCCAAAGATGCCCAAACTAAGTAGGTATGTCTTCCCAGCACCTGCCAGCTGTCAAAGAAAGGAAGGGCACATTAATGGGAGCTACCAATCTAAACTGTTCCCACTTAAACCTAGATCTGATATTACAGTGAACCAAATGTTAAGCTGCAAGTAGTGTAACACCAAGCGTCTCAGATACGTAACAACTAGCAGTGAAGACAGCAATAAATTATTTATGGCACACTCATATTATCCAACCAGAAAACTACTGACCTGTCTGCCAACTTCTTCCCCCACAATTCAAAGGCTAGAATAATCAGGAATAGTTCCAACAGCACCAGATTCCTTGTGAGGCCCCAGGTGACCCATTCTTGGGGCCATGGAGCAGCGCTCCACTCTCCGTAACCCAAACCACCCACCGCATCAGTAAATAAGTGCAGCGTTTGGCTAGAGATAGGATCGTTCCTCCATAAACATATTCAATTAAATTGTACTAGGAACTGCTCCCACACCCCCAAATCCTCTCTCATCTCTGGGTTTACTCTGAAATGCTTGCCCACCCCCCTAGACCCTTAGACCCTTTCAGCTGACCCTCTAATCTCCAATTAAAAACCCTTCCCATTGGGAAGGTCCCCTGGTAAAATTCAGAAGGCCTAGCAGTGACTGTAATTCTGTGATAAAAACATACTCTGCTACGACACATTGTGAACCATTTGTAGGAGACAGTCGACCTTATCCTGTGGGAGCCTACATACAGCTGCCACCTTATCAATCTCTATGCCCTAAAATGTGAGACACGTGCGCCTTATGTCTTGTCACCTGCAAGTGGCACACCGAATTTGGAAATCATGTCCTTCATCACCCTCATCAGACGCTTGCATTCGTCTGATACTGCCCTTCCTCCTTATATCTTTTTATTGAGGTTTTTAAGATAAATAAAAAAAAAGAAGCAGCATGGTTACATAATATTCATGAATGGGGTAACATATTGATATAATTTTTCAATAATCTGTTCCATATCTTATAAATTAAACATAAGGTGCCATGTTTTTAACATGATCAACATATTAACAATACATTCCAATAATACACATCTTGTATATTATAGCAAAATTATAAAATTTAACAAAACAATCCTAAACATAAATAAATCCGTTTGCAGGTAACCAACAACTAAAATATATCAAACCTCATTTTTAAATAAAAAAACCCCAAAAAAATATCATCTTAAATTTGTGCTAGTTTATGGAGCAAGCCTGCAGAAAAAAAGAAAAAAAAAAAAAAAGAAAGAGAACACCCAGAGATCAATAGAATTGGGTAATTACCCTCTCCCCCCCCCCCAGCCATACAAACTAGGCATGTCTTCTTTTAGCATAGCCTCCTCTAAGTAGATCAAGCCTTGAATAGGGAATATTATTTGGAGTTGTATTTCCTTGGGAAATTAATTAGGTAATGGAATCCATTTAGAGAAAAACAAAATATTTTCTTAACCCCTTAGTGACCAGAGCACTTTTCCATTTTCTGTCCGTTTGGGACCAAGGCTATTTTTACATTTTTGCGGTGTTTGTGTTTAGCTGTAATTTTCTTCTTACTCATTTACTGTACCCACACATATTATATACCGTTTTTCTCGCCATTAAATGGACTTTCTAAAGATACCATTATTTTCATCATATCTTATAATTTACTATAAAAAAAATTATAAAATATGAGGAAAAAATGGAAAAAAACACACTTTTTCTAACTTTGACCCCCAAAATCTGTTACATATCTAAAACCACCAAAAAACACCCATGCTAAATAGTTTCTAAATTTTGTCCTGAGTTTAGAAATACCCAATGTTTACATGTTCTTTGCTTTTTTTGCAAGTTATAGGGCCATAAATACAAGTAGCACTTTGCTATTTCCAAACCATTTTTTTCCAAAATTAGCGCTAGTTACATTAGAACACTGATATCTTTCAGGAATCCCTGAATATCCCTTGACATGTATATATTTTTTTTTAGTAGACATCCCAAAGTATTGATCTAGGCCAATTTTGGTATATTTCATACCACCATTTCACTGCCAAATGCGATCAAATACAAAAAATTGTTCACTTTTTCACAAATTTTTTCACAAACTTTAGGTTTCTCACTGAAATCATTTACAAACAGCTTGTGCAATTATGGCATAAATGGTTGTAAATTCTTCTCTGGGATCCCCTTTGTTCAGAAATAGCACACATATATGGCTTTGGCGTTGCTTTTTGGTAATTAGAAGGCCGCTAAATGCCACTGCGCACCACAAGTGTATCATGCCCAGCAGTTAAGGGGTTAATTAGGGAGCTTTTAGGGAGCTTGTAGGGTTAATTTTAGCTTTAGTGTAGTGTAGTAGACAACCCCAAGTATTGATCTAGGCACATTTTGGTATATTTCATGCCACCATTTCACCGCCAAATGCGATCAAATTAAAAAAAACGTAAAATTTTTCACAATTTTAGGTTTCTCACTGAAATCATTTACAAACAGCTTGTGCAATTATGGCACAAATGGTTGGAAATGCTTGTCTGGGATCCCCTTTGTTCAGAAATAGCAGACATATATGACTTTGGCGTTGCTTTCTGGTAATTAGAAGGCCACTAAATCCTGTTGCGCCTCACACGTGTATTATGGCTAGCAGTGAAAGGGTTAATTAGGGAGTTTGTAGTGAGCTTGCAGGGTTAATTTTAGCTTTAGTGTAGAGATCAGCCTCCCATCTGACACATCCCACCCCCTGATCCCTCCCAAACAGCTCCCTTCCCTCCCCCACCCCACAATTGTCCCCGCCATCTTAAGTACTGGCAGAAAGTCTGCCAGTACTAAAATAAAAGGGTTTTTAAAAAAAAATGAAATTTTTTTTTAGCATATTTACATATGCTACTGTGTAGGATCCCCCCCTTAGCCCCCAACCTCCCTGATCCCCCCCAAAACCGCTCTCTAACCCTCCCCTCTGCCTTATTGGGGGCCATCTTGGGTACTGGCAGCTGTCTGCCAGTACCCAGTTTACAATAAAAAGTGCTTTTTTTTGGGGTTTTTTGTTTTTTTCTGTAGTGTAGCTTCCCCCAACCCCCCACCCCCCACAAACAAACCCCCACCACCTTGCTGATTGTTTAGATTTTATTTTTATTATATTTTTTATTTCCCCATTTTCTGCAGTGTAGCGGTTCCCACCCGCTCCCTCCCCGTGCACGCGCCCGCCCCCACCCTCCCGTGCACGCGCGCGCGCCCGTGCGCGCCCCCAGCCACCCCCGCCCACGATCCCGCCCCCCTTCAGATCCACATGGCCATCGATGGCCGCCACCCGCCTCCCGGTCCGGCTCCCACCCACCAACGCAGGTAGCCACCGATCTCCGGTGCAGAGAGGGCCACAGAGTGGCTCTCTCTGCACCGGATGGCTTACAAAGGTTATTGCAGGATGCCTCCATATCGAGGCATCACTGCAATAACCGGAAAGCAGCTGGAAGCGAGCAGGATCGCTTCCAGCTGCTTTCCACACTGAGGACGTGCAGGGTACGTTCTCAGGCATTAACTGCCTTTTTTCTGAGGACGTACCCTGCACGTCCTCAGTCGTTAAGGGGTTAATCAATTACTATGTCATTTTGTTCAAGAGGCATCTGATTCTGTAATGATTGCTTAAACTCAGCCAATTGTGGAATTTTCTTAGAAATTCACTGTTTTAAGATTAAGTTTCTACCTGTTAGAATTACAATATTGAAAAAGTTATTATTGACTAGTTTGTTTGAACTATTTGACAATTAGAATATAGGAGCTAAGAGAACGCTAAAGGGCTGAACTCTCCCACCAAACGCTCCGTAGCTCTGGCATGGTTTAAAAAGTTGAAAGCAGACCTAGTTTTCATGCAGGAGACCCACTTCCCTAGAGACTCCCCTCCCCTATTCTCTAACAAAGAATACCCTGTGGGATATTTTTCCCACAACGCCAGAAAAGCAGGAGGAGTTGGGATTTTGTTTCACAGACATCTACCATTCCAACTACTAGAAGCCATATCTGACCCAGGGGGTAGATGAATAATAGTAACTGGCCTTTTATATAATAGACCACTGACGCTGACCAATATTTACATTCCTAACACAAAACAGATAAAATTCTTGAAAACACTAAAACCCCACATATTGTCTCATCAGAAGGGGCCTCTAGTCCTGGCAGGGGACTTTAACTTAGCACTTGACCCCATCTTAGACTGCTCGATGGGGCGTAGCAGTGTTTCCTCTAAAACTCTGGTTGATACGGTGTCTCTCATTCAAAGCTTGACATTATTAGATATGTGGAGACTGAAACACCCCTCTCAGCATACTTACACTTTCTATTCAAACCCGCATTAAAGCTATTCCCAAATAGATTATGTCTTAACAGATCAATTAATATATAATCATATTAAGAACGCAGAAATCACCCCAACTAATTGGTCAGATCACGCAATGGTATCTATAAACCTTGAATGGTCAGATGTCCCTCTGACCCCCTTTGTTTGGAAATTAGACGAAGCATTGTTAAAAAACAAAATACTCTCCAAGCAAATAGCTGATACTATTGAGGAGTACTTTAGGATTAACGACACAGCTGACATTTCCCCTCACTCACTTTGGGAAGCACATAAATCAGTCCTATGTGGAGAACTCATCAAACATAAAGCCTTACGGGTGAAACACTTTAGAACACAATATATGACCATCCTACACTCCATACGCACTCTAGAGAAACAACATCAGGAAACCCCCGCCGACCTCCCCCTATCTAACCTACTGAGACAACATAGAAACTACCTAAATAGGCTACTTTACACAGAAGCCCAGACTAAGGCGCTATACCTTAAAAAAACATACCTAGCAAGGTCTAATAAAATCGGCCCCTCTCTAGCCAGAACACTCAAAGAACGTAAGCTAAACACTCATATCCATAGAATAGTGAATGGCACAGAGAACAGCCTGGTAAGCAGCCCTTCAATTGTTGAGGAGTTTAAAAACGTCTATGGCAGTCTCTATAACCTTCAGGCCCCCCAAGCAGCAGCAAACCCCTCAGCCACAGAACAATATATCTCTGACGCTTCTCTCCCTAGCATCCCTAAAGAATTAACTGAACTCTTGGATAGCCCTATCACATCCCAGGAAGTAGCAGCAGCTATAAATTCTCTCCCCTTACACAAATGCCAAGGTCCGGACGGGTTTTCAAATATATATTATAAACAATTTAAAAATTTGCTCATCCCCCATCTAACATCCCTATTCCAGTCCATAGACAACGGCTCAACATGGCCCAAGAGCTCCCTTGAGGCTTATGTTTCAGTTATCCCTAAACCAGACAAGGACCCCACTCAAGTAGGCAATTATAGACCAATATCTTTGCCTAATACAGATATAAAGCTGTACTCAAAAATCTTAGCAACTAGAATGAACAAAATCTTGCCCCAGGTTATCCATACCAATCAATCCGGCTTTATACCAAAAAGGGAGGCACGGGATAACACCACAAGGGTCTTGCACCTACTATTTTGATCTCAACTGATGCTGAAAAAGCATTTGACCGGCCGGCTGGACTGGGCTTTCTTGAAGCTCTGCCTGACTGCCATTGGGATTGGACCCATGATGCTCCAGAGGATCTTTAGCCTTTATTCTCAACCGATTGCTAGGGTCCGAGCGAACAATAGCTCTCTGACAGCTTTAGAATCCGAAACGGCCCCCTGTCTCCTCTGCTGTTCGCCATATCTATCGAGATCCTGGTGGCCCACATACGGAAAAACACACATATCACCAGCCTACAGCTAGGTCCCAACACGTATAAGCTTACCCTGTACGCTGACGACGTCCTCACATTACTTACATACCCACATAAGTCCCTGCCATACTTATTGACAGAATTCAAGAGATTTAGTACCCACTCTAACTTCTTGATCAATGCTAGGAAATCTGAAATCCTTAACATAAACCTATCAAAAGAAAGCTTCAATAATCTTAAAACCCTATGCCCATACTCTCTACTCCAAGATAAAATCAAATATCTCGTAGTCTATCTGGCCCCCTCTATCAATAAGTTATTTAAATAAAATTACACACCGCTCCTACACAAACTTAGGAAAGATTTTGACTCTTGGCAGGAGAAACCCCTGTCTTGGTGGGGAATGATCCAGGCAGTTAAAATGACCACCTTACCTCAAATCCTATATCTCCTCCAAGCCGCACCAATACAACTGCCACTGACTTACCTGACAAAACTACAATCTCTGATAAACTCATTCATATGGGGAAAAGTAAAACCTTGTATCAGTAAAAGGGTCTTGCCGAAACCCTTGGGAAGGGGGGGCATGGGAGTGCCATTAATATCCCAATACTACAAGGCCATAGTACTGCAAAAAGTCCTAGAATGGCATGAAAATACACATACAAAAGCCTGGACCTCCATAGACTCCTTCCTGTTGAGCTCACCAGTGATAGGACCGCTATGCTGGATCAAACAAACATGCAGGCCCACACTGACCAAAACCTCCCCGTTATACGCTCATTACTTTCGTACTTGGGACACTATGCAACTTAAGACCATGGGCCTCATGACATACATCTCACCAATGATACCAATCCCGATAAATGCGGAATTTCATAAGGGACTTATCCCGAACGAATCGTATTCTCCAGATACCAGCCCAACGATACAGTTTACTTGCCTGATAGAGGGAGGGAAATTGAAACCGAGACCACAACTTACAGACCTGGCCGGTGGAGCCTTCTCCCGATGGCTAAAATATTCTCAACTAACACTCTTACTAAGTTCCTCACCTCATAGACAGGACTTATTGAGGGAATAAACGAAATTTGAAAAACTCTGCCTTGGGGGAATAACACCTAGAGGGTCACTGTCCATAACAAAAAGACTGTTAGACGACACCCTTACACTACCTACACCCTCATATGACTCCCATTGGCAAACTGACTTGGGGATTTCCATACCTAAAGAGCATTGGTAAAACATATGTTATAACTCTGCCAAGTCCTCCTCCCCTAGGTTACTGGAGCTTAAACATAAAATTCTGTTTAGATGGTACCTTACCCCTGACAAGCTTAAACATATATATCCCAAATCTAATGCTTCATGCTGGAGAGGTTGTGGGTCTCCTGGCACAATGGCCCATATCTGGTGGCACTGCCCGAAATTACTCCCATTCTGGGAAGACATTACTTACAGTTTGAAAACTATTTTGGGAGAACAATTCGAATTAACCCCAACCACAGCCCTTTTAAACTACAAACCAAAGAAAATATGCAAAATCAAATGGAAACTTCTGCAATACAGCTTGAATGGTGCCAAATTACTTATTGCACGCAAGTGGAAATCTGCCCAGACTCCAACTCGGCAGGAATGGCTGCGCAATACCTCAGAGTTACTAGAGATAGAAGAATACGCACACTTTAAGAACGGCAGTCTTGCCCTTTATCATAACATACAATTTTACTGGCAAACTCTCCTACACTCACCGGTAGCCCAATAGTACCTACAATATTGAGGTGGATGACCCCACCCAGACCAATCCTTCAGATTACTAAACCTTCCCTTTCTCCTTTTCTTCTCTGCCTTTTCCCATCTCTTTACACCCACCTTTAATTCTCTTTTTTTTTACTTCCTCTCACTCTTGCCTGCATAGGCATATGTTTTGAAATGTTATGGTTTCTATGTTACTATTGACTGTGAGGAATACACTTTCTATGCAAATATGCCAGTTGGAGACGTGAGTGTTGTACTGAACTGTGGAATGGCCACGCAACAGGCAGTATGTATCATTACTAACTTACACAAACTACTCCTACTCTATACTGTGTCTGATTATCACATTTGATCTTATGGGAGACATCCCTGATATTAGTTTTAACAAGAATCTCCTTGTAATGGACACTTCTCCTCTGAACTATTGCCTAGCACTGTTAAATCATAAGAGATGTTTGAATACCTGTATGTACGGGGCTATGGTTGTTTATTATTTTCACTGTATGTGTATTCTTTTCTTCTACATTAAAATTGTTTTAAAAAAAAAAAAAATATAGGAGCTAAAGCACTCAAACAGAGTGCATGATAAGGAGCATCCCACGGGCAAACATCTGTCTACATAATATGCCCATCAATCAAAAGACTGAAGGATGTAGGGGAGCAATCTGAAAGCTGATGCAATATCTAGCTTCACCATCAGTGCCCCTATTCCCTTTGCCCTGACCATTGCCAGTGCATTGTCAAAAGACTGGTAGTGTACCGAGCTCAGAGACGGATCGATGACTGATGCCCCTTTGGGATATGACAAGTGATGGATTAACCTGAACTTTTGTATCCTTTTTAGGAACTATCCCCAGTGGCAAAATTACCATGTCAGGGAACTGCTGCTCCCAGAACAGGCCAGCCACCCTACCCATGTCCAACTCCTTGTTCAGTTTATCCCTAAACAATTGTGTGAATTCATAAGATGGCATGAGGTTACGATGCACACTGGACCCCACCACCGGGTTATTTATCGGAATCTGAAAACCCTCAGCCAGCCCTTACCTAAGAAGCCAGAGGCGTTGGAGCCCTTGACACCAGTACCTCCTCGGGCACTAGGCTTCTCAACACCTGGCTCCTTCTTACTACATTCAACTCCGGGTGGGGGCCTCTGCAATACTTGCTAATGTGATGACAGGAAAAGTTTGTTTTCCTGTCACACTGTTTATCCTGGAACTTCCAGCACTCCCTGCCCCAACGGGTAGAGAACGCAACGGACCAGAACATGCCCCAGCAGGAGGCGATGGGAAAGATCAGGCCCCAACTTTAACCACAAGTGTATATCCTGCATTCCAAAGTAAAGCAGAGGGTTGCCCACCATGTTCCTGTGATAGGCCATATCATACTCTTGCCAAGCTCCCTCCTTGTACCTTGTGTTGATATCATCAATTGTATCCTGGTATGTGTCGGCCACTTTTCTTTCCTTAGTACTATAGGCCTCAATATCGAGGCATCACTGAAATACCTTGAAAGCAGCTGGAAGCGATCACGATCGCTTCCAGTGCTTGAAACCCCAGAGGATGTGCTAGGCAAGTCCTTAGTCGTTAACGACCGTTTTTTGTGAGACGTGCCTGGCACATCCTTGATCGTTAAGGGTTTTATATAATAAATGCTGCCTAAAATATTGGAAGCCTAATCTTCCTTAAAGCTCTCTATAAAAATACAGACAAATCAATCTCTCTATTCAGACCTTTAGGAATTAATGCCTTGAATCTGTGAATCCA
Organism: Bombina bombina; assembly: GCF_027579735.1. Classification (NCBI taxonomy): domain Eukaryota; kingdom Metazoa; phylum Chordata; class Amphibia; order Anura; family Bombinatoridae; genus Bombina; species Bombina bombina. The sequence continues at coordinate 1,027,641,085 of NC_069499.1, forward strand.
CAGTTATTCTTTGCGCTTAAGCAACAGCTCTCTGTTGTCCTCTTTTCTTAACAAGAATCAATATCACTATCAATAATTTGCCATCTTAATTGTGATATATTGTGTCCTGCTTCTAAGAAGTGACATGCCACCGGCACCTTTTTATTACCACACCTGATATTAGACCTGTGTTGGCTGTCTATCCGTGATCTTTCTATCCGTCCGAATATTCACAGGTAAAATATTCCTTGATTTTTAAATTTGTTTTCCTCTCTGTGGGTGCAAAAATTCAGTTCCTCTTATTATTGAGCTACAACTAGCACATTCCAAACAAGGGTAAGTGCCCATGCTCTTAGATGTAATATGCCTTTGAGAACTTTTTTACCTGTTCCAATATAATTTTTTACCACCAAATCTTTCAAATTGGGGACACATCTATAAGCTATCATAGGGGGTTTTTGGAACAATTTAACCCCTCTGTTACAGTTCCTCAATACATGCCAGTATTTTTAAATAATATGTGATATTTCTTTACTGTAAGCATTTATTTGTGTGACACATACCAATCTATCCTGTTTATCCTTTTTCTTTTTATGGACCCCCCCCTTTCTGTTCTTTCATAGCCCTTTCAATTTCTGCCTCCACAAGTATTTTCTTTCAATCTATGATCCTCTAAAGAGCTCTCACTTACTCTTGTATACTATCCCCAGGACATACCTGAAAACGAGAGAAATCTCAATGTATCCTTCCTGGTAAAATATTTTATAAATAAATAATACTATTCTCTTCACCCTTGTCATTTGACTCAGTTGGAGAGAGTTCTTCATAGTATCATGATGGAAACTTTCAAAAGTTAATAGTAAATTTCTGTCTGCAATTTTTCTATGCAAATCAATGTTCAATGTGCCCGTACTCCTATCCTTATATACCTCAGTATCCAAAGATACTATTTTTTCTTCACTAAAATTCAAGGTAAATTTTAACCCCTGGACCGCTCCATTCAATTGATCTACAAAAGCCATAAATGATCTGCTGTCACCCCACCATATGCCAAATATATAATCAGCCCCATATTATATAAATAGGTGATTTTTATAGACAAATGTGTCCTCAAAACCGCTTTTATAGATATTGGAGTATGATGGGGCCATATTGGATCCCATTGCAGTACCTGCAAATACCATTGATCCTCTAACAGGAACTAATTAGAGTATAACACTATTCTAAGTAGGTCTTATAAGAATTGAAGTTGAGACATTTTATATCTACCTGCCTTTGTCATAGTTTACATTTTTGTACTTATTCATCTCTCATTATTTATGGACGTGTTAAGACTGCAAACATCAAGTGTATACAATATGTACTGTGTATTATCTAATGGTAAATCCCTTAACTTATCAATTAAGTCACTGGTAACCCTTATATATAATGTTACTTTCATTACTTCAGGTTGTAAAATTTTGTCTAAAAAATGTGGCTATGTGAATAAATACCGATTGTACACCTGCCACTATTGGGTCGCCCAGGGGGTCGATTGATATTCTTATGTACCTCAGGTACCGTATACAGTATAGGGTTCTTTGGCCATTCAATATATAGATATTCAGATAGCTTTTATCTATTAATAATCCCATATTTAAGGCTCTGTCAAGAATATTTTTAATGTCATTTTGGATCCTAAGTAACAGGTTAACAGATAGTACTTTATAGGTATATTTGTCTTCTAATTGGCTTTTTATTTCTGAGATATAATAATCTTTATCAATAACAATAGTTTAACAAAAGTTGCTCCGCCCTTATCAGCACCCCTCACTATTACATCCATTTTAAGTAGTGTATTAATTGCTTGTGACTGTTCCCTTGGTGGGTGTATTAAATTTAAACTTCCACAAGTTTTTCTTAACCCTGGATTTCAACTTTTCCAAATCTCCAGACACCAATCTAATGTATATCTCAACACTGCTATTGTTATTTGGTGGTGTAAAATTGCTCTTATTATATAGACCTACAGCTTTTAAAGTAAGTTTATCATCACAATATGCCATTTTATTCACACTTGACATTTGACTATTATTAGAAAAAAACTACTTTAGTTTAAGAGACCTCCACAAAGGGGAATAGACAATTTTAAGCTATGAGGAGAGGCTAGCTAAACTGGGTCTGTTTTCTCTAGAAAAAAGGCACTTGAAAGGTGACATGATTATTTTATATAAATATATTGAAGGCACATATAAAGTGATGTTAGAATCTCTGTTTATTCCAAGAAAGTTGTTTGTGATAAGAGGTCACAATTTAAGGTTGGAGGAAAGAAGATTTATTCTTCTGCAACGGAAACGTTTTTTCACCGTAAGATCAATAAAATTGTGGAACTCATTACCAATGGAGGTAGTGAATGACAATACCCTAGATATTTTTAAAAATAGTTTGGATACATTTCTGTCTAGAAACAGAATTCATGGATATGATTGCTTATATTAAATGGGTCACCTTTTAGTGGGATTAATTTAAGCACAACTGGAGCTTTTTTTGTAAGTATATTAGATTTGTATAGGTTAAATTTGATGGACTTCGGTCTTTTTTCAACCTCATCTACTATGTAAGATTATTATATCTCAGAAATAAAAATCCAATTAGAAGACAAAGATATCTATAAAGCCCTATCTGTTAACCCCTTACTTAGGATCCAAAAAGAGATTAAAAATATTCTTGACAGAGCCTTAAATGTGAGATTAATAGATAATAACTATCTGAATATCTATTTATAGAATGGCCAATGAACCCTATACTGTATACGGTACCTAAAGATATCAATAGACCCCCTTGGCGCCCAATAGTGGCAGGTGTAGAATTTGTATTCACTCACATAGCCACATATTTAGACACAATTTTACAACCTGAAGCAATGAAACTAACATCATGTATAAGGGATATCAGTGACTTAATTGATAAGTTAAGGGATTTACAGTTAGATAATACAAAGTACATATTGTATACACTTGATTTTTGCAGTCTTAACACGTCCATAAATAATGAGAGATGAATAAGTGCAAAAATTCAAACTATGGCAAAGATGGGTAGATATAAAATGTCTCAACTTCAATTCTTATAAGACCTACTTAGAATAGTGTTACATTGTGTATAAACTTGATGTTTGCAGTTTTTGCACGTCCATAAAACATGAGAGTAGAATAAGTGCAACAATGCATACTATGGCTAAGACAGGTATAAAATGTCTCAACTTCAATTCTTTGAAGACCTATTTATAATAGTGTTATACTGTACTACTTCCTTTTTGAGGATCAGTGGTATCTGCAGTTAAAAGGTACTGTAATGGAATACAATGTGGCCCCATCATACTCCAATATCTATATTATTATTATTAATAATTATTTTTATTTTTTTAGAACACATTTGTCTATAAAAATAATCTATTCATACAATATGGGACTGCCTGGTAGTGCTTCATAAATTATATACTGTATTTGGCGTATGGTGGGGTGACAGCGGATCTCTTATGGCTATTGTAGATTACTTGAATGGAGTGGTCCAGGGGTTAAAATTTACATTGAATTTAGTGAAGAGAAAATAGTATTTTTGGATACGGAGGTATTTAAGAATAGGAGTATGGGCGCATTGAACATTGATTTGCATAGAAAATTTACAGACAGAAACTCATTATTAACTTATGAATGTTTCCATCATGATACACTGGAGAACTCTCTCGCACTGAGTCAAATGAGAAGGGTGAAGAAAATAGTAAGTGAGAGCTCTTTAGTGGAATATAGATTGAAAGAAATGGGTGATAGATTTATACAGCGAGGATATTCCAAAAGACTTGTGGAGGTAGTAATTGAAAGGGACATGAAAGAACAGAAAGGGGTGGTCCATAATAAGAAAAAAGATAAACAGGATAGACTGTTATGTGTCCCACAATTAAACCTTTACAGTAAAGAAATATCATACATGATTAAAAAATACTGGCATGTATTGAAGAACTATAACACAGGGGTTGAATTGTTCCAGAAACCCCCTATGATAGCTTATAGACGTGTCCTCAATTTGAAAGATATGGTGGTAAAAAATGATATTGGAAAAGTTAAAAAAAAAACTAAAAGGCATATCACATCTAAGAGCATAGGTACTCACCCATGTTTGGGATGTGCTAGTTGTAGCTCAGTAATAAGAGAAATTGAATTTTTGGATGCACAGACAGGGAAAAATAAGAAGAGGGGACAACAGGGAGCTGTTGCTTAAGCTCAAAGAACCACTATGGATTCACAGATTAGAGGCATTAATTCTTAAAGGCCTGAATAGAGAGATTGAGGCCTAGTTATCAAGCCGTCAACCTCAAATACGCTGGAATTCCGCAGCGTATTTGTGGCGAGGCTGATTCGCCTTAGTTATCAAAGGCTAGAGACCGACAAAAGTAGAATTTTGTGACGTAAACTTCGATCCGCCGGACTCAGTCCGACACAGATCGATTATTACGTCACTCCAGATATTCCGCACACAAGTACGGCACAATCTGACTACTTTTGCTAGTTATCAAAAAACTAGCAGGTACGCTTGGCACTTTTACGGCCCAGCGTACCTGGTTTTCAATCCACCACCCTGGAGGCAGTGGATCCCATAGGAATCAATGGGAGTCTGACCATAGCGAAAGTACAAGTTCGCTGCTGACAGACATCCCATTGATTCCTATGTGAGCTGTCTACACCTAACACCCTAACATGTACCCCGAGTCTAAACACCACTAATCTGTGCCCCCTACACCGCCGCAACTAAATAAAGTTATTACCCCCTAAACCGCCGCTCCCGGAGCCCACCGCAACTATAATAAATGTATTAACCCCTAAACCGCCGCTCCTGGAGCCCACCGCAACTATAATATATGTATTAACCCCTAAACCGCCACTCCCTGACCCTGCCGCAACCTATATTAAATTTATTAACCCCTAATCTGCCCCCCCTACACCGTCGCCACCTATAATAAATTTATTAACCCCTATCCTGCCCCCCACTACACCGCCCCCACTGTAATAAATTTATTAACCCCTAAACCTAAGTCTAACACTAACCCTAACACCCCCCTAACTTAAATATTAATTAAATAAAAATAAATAATATTTCTATTATGAACTAAATTAATCCTATTTAAAACTAAATACTTACCTTTAAAATAAACCCTAATATAGCTACAATATAAATAATAATTATATTGTAGCTATGTTATGATTTATTTTTATTTTATAGGCAACTTTCAATTTATTTTAACTAGGTACAATAGCTATTAAATAGTTATTAACTATTTAATAGCTTACCTAGCTAAAATAAAGAGAAATGTACCTGTAAAATAAAAACTAACCTAAGTTACAATTACACCTAACACTACACTATCATTAAATAAATTATTCCTATTTAAAACTATATACTTACCTGTAAAATAAACCCTAAGCTAGCTACAATATAAATAATAATTATATTGTAGCTATCTTAGGATTTATATTAATTTTACAGGTAACTTTGTATTTATTTTAGCTAGTTAGAATAGTTATTAAATAGTTATTAACTATTTAATAACTACCTAGCTAAAAGAAATACAAAATCACCTGTAAAATAAATCCTAACCTAAGTTACAATTAAACCTAACACTACACTATCATTAAATAAATTAAATAAATTACCTACAAATAACTACAATTAAATACAATTACATAAACTAACTAAAGTACAAAAAATAAAAAAAGCTAAGTTACAAAAAATAAAAAAAATAGGTTACAAACATTTTAAAAATATTACAACAATTTTAAGCTACTTACACCGAATCTAAGCCCCCTAATAAAATAACAAACCCCCCCAAAATAAAAAATGCCCTACCCTATTCTAAATTAAAAAAGTTCAAAGCTCTTTTACCTTACCAGCCCTTAAAAGGGCCATTTGTGGGGCATGCCCCAAAGAATTCAGCTCTTTTGCCTGTAAAATAAAAATACAACACCCCCAACATTAAAACCCACCACCCACATACCCCTAATCTAACCCAAACCCCCCTTAAAATAACCTAACACTAATCCCCTGAAGATCATCCTACCTTTAGTCGTCTTCACTCAGCAGAGCCACCGATGGAACTGAAGAGGAGACCCTGACCAGCAGAAGTGATCCTCCAAGCGGCGCTGAAGAAATCTTCCATCCAATGAAGTGATCCTCCAAGCGGTGCTGAAAAAGTCTTCCATCCGGGCGATGTCATCTTCCAAGAGGCGCTGAAGAAGTCTTCTATCCGGGCGATGTCATCTTCCAAGCCGGGTCTTGAATCTTCATCCCGCCGACGCGGAACATCCTTCTTTACCGACGGACTACCGGCGAATGAAGGCTCCTTTAAGGGACATCATCCAAGATGGCGTCCCTTCAATTCCGATTAGCTAATAGGATTCTATCAGCCAATCGGAATTAAGGTAGGAAAAATCTGATTGGCTGATTGAATCAGCCAATCAGGTTCAAGTTCAATCCGATTGGCTGATCCAATCAGCCAATCAGATTGAGCTTGCATTCTATTGGCTGATCGAAACAGCCAATAGAATGCGAGCTCAATCTGATTGGCTGATTGGATCAGCCAATCGGATTGAACTTGAATCTGATTGGCTGATTCAATCAGCCAATCAGATTTTTCCTACCTTAATTCCGATTGGCTGATAGAATACTATCAGCCAATCAGAATTGAAGGGACGCCATCTTGGATGACATCCCTTAAAGGAGCCTTCATTCGTCGGTAGTCCGTCGGTAGAGAAGGATGTTCTGCGTCGGCGGGATGAAGATTCAAGACCCGGCTTGGAAGATGACATCGCCCGGATAGAAGACTTCTTCAGCGCCTCTTGGAAGATGACATCGCCCGGATGGAAGACTTTTTCAGCGCCGCTTGGAGGATCACTTCATCGGATGGAAGATTTCTTCAGCGACGCTTGGAGGATCACTTCTGCCGGTCCGGGCCTCCTCTTCAGTTCCATCGGTGGCTCGGCTGATTGAAGACGACTAAAGGTAATATGATTTTCAGGGGATTAGTGTTAGGTTATTTTAAGGGGGGTTTGGGTTAGATTAGGGGTATGTGGGTGGTGGGTTTTAATGTTGGGGGGGTTGTATTTTTCTTTTACAGGCAAAAGAGCTGAATTCTTTGGGGCATGCCCCACAAATGGCCCTTTTAAGTGCTGGTAAGGTAAAAGAGCTTTGAACTTTTTTAATTTAGAATAGGGTAGGGCATTTTTTTATTTTTGGGGGGGGGTTGTTATTTTATTAGGGGGCTTAGATTAGGTGTAAGAAGCTTAAAATTGTTGTAATATTTTTAAAATGTTTGTAACCTATTTTTTTATTTTTTGTAACTTAGCTTTTTTTATTTTTTGTACTTTAGTTAGTTTATGTAATTGTATTTAATTGTAGTTATTTGTAGGTAATTTATTTAATTTATTTAATGATAGTGTAGTGTTAGGTTTAATTGTAACTTAGGTTAGGATTTATTTTACAGGTGATTTTGTATTTCTTTTAGCTAGTTAGTTATTAAATAGTTAATAACTATTTAATAACTATTCTAACTAGCTAAAATAAATACAACGTTACCTGTAAAATAAAAATAAATCCTAAAATAGCTACAATATAATTATTATTTATATTGTAGCTAGCTTAGGGTTTATTTTACAGGTAAGTATTTAGTTTTATATAGGAATAATTTATTAAATTATAGTGTAGTGTTAGGTGTAATTGTAACTTAGGTTAGTTTTTATTTTACAGGTAAATTTCTCTTTATTTTAGCTAGGTAGCTATTAAATAGTTAATAACTATTTAATAGCTATTGTACCTAGTTAAAATAAATTGAATTTTGCCTGTAAAATAAAAATAAATCCTAAGATAGCTACAATATAATTATTATTTATATTGTAGCTATATTAGGGTTTATTTTAAAGGTAAGTATTTAGTTTTAAATAGGATTAATTTAGTTCATAATAGAAATATTATTTAGATTTATTTAATTAATATTTAAGTTAGGGGGGTGTTAGGGTTAGTGTTAGACTTAGGTTTAGGGGTTAATAAATTTATTACAGTGGCGGCGGTGTAGTGGGGGGCAGGATAGGGGTTAATAAATTTATTATAGGTGGCAACGGTGTAGGGGGGGCAGGATAGGGGTTAATAGGTATAATGTAGGTGGCAGCGGTGTCCGGGAGCGGCGGTTTAGGGGTTAATACATTTATCAGAGTTGCGGCAGGGTCTAGGAGCGGCGGTTTAGGGGTTAATAACTTTATTTAGTTGCGGGGGGCTCCGGGGGGCGCCGGTATAGGGGGTAGAACAGTGTAGTTAGTGTGAGTGCTTAGTGACAGGCTAGCAATAAAGCTAGGAAAAAGCCGAAGAGCAGCGAGATCAGATGAGTGATAACTCTCACAGTCCGCTGCTCATCGCCCCGCGGCTTTTTGATAGCTTTATTTGATAACTTTGGCAAAATTTTTCAGGTCTGCGGCGGCGATGTGAGGCGAGCTTAGGCGGGCGTATTGGGCCGGCGAAGGCAGGAAAGTTGACACGTTGATAACTACCCCCCATTGTCTGTATTTCTATAGAGATCTTTAAGGAAAACTAGGCTTCCAATATTTTAGGCAGCATTGATGATATAACATATAAACAAAAAATATATATATTTTTAAATTTTTTGTTTTACCACTTGGTGGCGGTATTACATGTATTTTAAAAGTTCTCAGGAGGTAATGAGTTAATGGAATAGGTACAAAAGGAGCTGTACACAGGTACTTTGTATTAGCATGATTAAGGGTGAATAACCCGAAACATTGTTTGTTTTTTGTGTGCCTTACTGTAAAGATGCTTCAATAAAAGAGAAGTTTTCTTCTAAAGATTAAGGTGCTGTGGACTTTGCTGTTTCTAGCCTAATAACCCCTAATTCTCCATCCCCCCACATCGCAAACTGCATAAATAAACTATTAACCGCTAAACCGCCATTCCCCACATCGCAAAATAATTAAAGTCTAAACCCCCTAACCTAACCCCAATTAATGTACCCATAACTAATAAAAAAATATTCTAACTACCTTAAAATAAATAAAAACTTACCTGTAAAATGAAATTAAAACCTAAGCTTACCCTAACAAAAAAAACCCTAACATTAATTAAAAATAAAAAACCTACATTACTTAAAAATAAAAAACCTACATTAAAAAAATTAAAAAACCTAACATTACAAAAAACAACAACATAACATTAAAACAAAAACAAAAAAATACAATTACAAACAATAAAAGTTACCCTTATAAAAAATAGCAAACAAAATTACCAGAAACAAAAAAAAAACATAATTTATGTAAGAACTTACCTGATAAATTAATTTCTTTCATATTGACAAGAGCCCATGAGCTAGTGACGTATGGGATATACAATCCTACCAGGAGGGGCAAAGTTTCCCAAACCTCAAAATGCCTATAAATACACCCCTCACCACACCCACAATTCAGTTTAACGAATAGCCAAGAAGTGGGGTGATAAAGAAAGGAGTAAAAAGCATCAACAAAAGAATTTGGAAATAATTGTGCTTTATACAAAAAAATCATAACCACCATAAAAAGGGGGTGGGCCTCATGGACTCTTGCCAATATGAAAGAAATTAATTTATCAGGGAAGTTCTTACATAAAGTATGTTTTCTTTTATGTAATTGGCAAGAGTCCATGAGCTAGTGATGTATGGGATAGCAATACCCAAGATGTGGAACTCCACGCAAGAGTCACTAGAGAGGGAGGGATAAAAATAAAAAAAGCCATTTTCCGCTAAATAAAATAATCCACAACCCAAAATATAAGTTAATTCTCATAAATGTGAGGAAAAACTTAAATTAGAAGCAGAAAAATCAAACTGAAACAGCTGCCTGAAGAACTTTCTACCAAAAACTGCTTCCAAAGAAGCAAATACATCAAAATGGTAGAATTTAGTAAATGTATGCAAAGAAGACCAAGTAGCAGCTTTGCAAATCTGATCAACTGAAGCTTCATTCTTAAAAGCCCAGGAAGTGGAAACTGATCTAGTAGGATGAGCTGTAATTCTCTGAGGCGGGACTTGACCCAACTCCCAATAGGCTTGATGAATCAAAAGTTTTAACCATGAGGCCAAGGAAACAGCAGAAGCCTTCTGATCTTTCTTGGAACCAGAAAAGATAACAAATTAACTAGAAGTCTTACTGAAATCTTTAATAGCTTCAACATATTATTTCAAAGCTCTCACCACATCCAAAGAATGTAAAGATCTCTCCAAATAATTCTTAGGATTAGGACACAAGGAAGGAACAACAATTTCTCTATTAATGTTGTTACAATTTTCAACCTTAGGTAAGAATTTAAATGAAGTCCTGATGAAAAATCAGAAAAGGAGATTCACAAGAGAGAGCGGATAATTCAGAAACTCTTCTAGCAGAAGAAATGGCCAAAAGAAACAACACTTTCCAAGAAAGTAGTTTAATGTCCAAAGAATGCATAGGCTCAAATGGAGGAGCCTGTAAAGCCTTCAAAACTAAATTAAGACTCCAAGGAGGAGAGATTGATTTAATGACAGGCTTGATACGAACCAAAGCCTGCACAAAACAATGAATATCAGGAAGTTTAGCAATCTTTCTGTGAAATAAAAAAGAAAGAGCAGAGATTTGCCCTTTCAAGGATCTTACAGATAAACCTTTATCCAAACCATCCTGAAGAAACTGTAAAATTCTAGTTGTGATTTTGTCTGTCTGAAAACAAATGAACAGTTCTCTCTTCAACAGAGGCCAAAACTGAAAAGCCCTGAGAATCGCACGTTCCAAAATATTGATTGGTAAACTCGCCTCTTGAGATTTCCAAACCCCTTGTGCTGTCAGAAATCCCCAAACAGCTCCTCAACCTGAAAGATTTGCATCTGTTGTGATCACATCCAGGTCGGACGAACAAAAGAGGCCCCTAGAATTATACGATGGTGATCTAACCACTAAGTCAGAGAAAGTCGAACATTGGGATTTAAGGATATTAATTGTGATATCCTTCTATAATCTCTGCACTATTGGTTTAGCATACAAAGCTGGAGAGGTCTCATATAAAAACGAGCAAAGGGGATCGCGTCATGAGACCTAAAATTTCCATGCACATAGCTACTGAAAGGAATGACTGAGACTGAAGGTTCTGACAGGCTGCAACCAATTTCAAATGTCTCTTGTCTGTTAGAGACAAAGTCATGGACACTGAATCTATCTGGAAACATAAAAAGGTTACCTTTGTCTGAGGAATCAAAGAAATTTTTGGTAAATTGATCCTCCAACCATGTCTTCGAAGAAACAACACTAGTTGATTTGTGTGTGATTCTGCAGAGCGTAAAGACTGAGCGATTAACAAGATATTGTCCAAATAAGGAAACACTGCAATACCCTGCTCTCTGATTACAGAGAGTAGGGCATCTAGAACCTTTGAAAAGTTTCTTGGAGCTTTCACTAGGCCAAAAGGAAGAGCAACAAATTGGTAATGCTTGTCTAGAAAAGAGGAACTGATAGTGATCTGGATGAATCGGAATATGAAGATATGCATCCTGTAAGTATATTGTGGACATATAATGTCCTTGTTGAATGGGGGGCGGAGCTCGGCCGTGCAGGCAAATGGCCACAGGGTGATTAAGCTCCGTGTTGGAGAAAGGACAAAGAGACTTCTATACGCCACCTAGCTGCTCCAAAAGTGCCCTATGTGAACATGATAGAGTGGGAATACTCCCCTGACAAGAATATTGACACTTTGAACCTGCTAAGAGACTTTGCTAACTAATTTTATCCCGCACTGGAAAGGCCGTCGCCATCTTGGATCAGCCCGTGTACAGACCACGCGTCTCCACTAAGTAGCCACCGACCGGACTCCCATGAACTGGGGTAAGCTATACATGGTGGGCATAAAACTAAAGGGCTCCATGGTCTGACCACAAGCCACCAACATTAATCATTAACCCTGCCGAGGTCGCAACACACACTAGGTGCAGCGTCAGCAATCTCCACAAAACCAAATGTCCGCGCACAGAAGGGAGCTGCAGGGGCTCAGCTAGATCTTATCTTTTGTTGTCAAGAGGATGTGCTTTGTGTGGGCCACAGTATACCCAAAACGCTGAAACATAACATTTGAATAATAAGAGTAGGGGTTGGAACATATGTTGACATCATTAACAGATTATCCCACATGCTCATTCTATTCTTTTCTACATCACGCTGCACATGCAAAACGACCTGCGGCACAGCTGTGTGTCATTATTAACCCTTTAAACAAAATATGGCAGCCAGACGCTTAACTAAAGGAGATAAGCTCAATAAAACTCAAACTGCAGCACCTATCTCAGTGAGCACGTTTTTCCAACTACAAGACCCTGCTTCCCAAACAACACCAACTGAAACCCACATGGAGCTAAATAACACAGTAGAGGCGCGGGCACCTGCTGCGTACATAACCCAATTAAAACAGGACATAGCCAATTTGCCATCAAAAGAGGATTTTGCGTCCTTAAAGTCCCTGATAACAACAGAACTGACATCCATGAGAAAGGACATTAACAACTTTGGAGACAGGGTGGAAGAAGTAGAGGACACACAAAATACGATTAGTGAAATGATAGGATCCCTTGAAACCCATGCAAATGTCCAAGCCTCACAGATAGAGACATTACAAGATAAAATCGAGGACCTAGAAAATCGAAGTAGGAGGTCCAATCTAAGGGTGCGGGGCATCCCAGAATCAATAAAGAGCTCTGAGCTCAGAGAATACCTACAGAACTTATTTTAACAACTTTTGGGGACATCAGAAACCCCAAACATGGAGCTGGAAAGAGTTCATCGTGCTTTACGACCCCCCCCCCACCCACGGGCGCTCCCCCCAGAGATGTGATTTTCAAATTTTTAAGGTTCACCGACAGAGAAGAAATCTGGTCCAAAGCGAGGCAAGCAAGAAAGATTTCCTACTTGGATCACTCACTTCAAATCTATCCGGACCTCTGCTCGAGTACTTTACAACGCAGGAGAGATGTTCGATTTATCACCACTGTGCTACAAGAGAAGAACATTAAATACCGTTGGGGATTCCCCTTCAGCTTAGTTGTGGTCAATGAAGGGCACACCCATATATACAAAGGGCCACAGGACCTAGATTCCTTCTCAAAAGGACTGGGTTTGGCTATACAGCCGCCACACACACCAGAGAGCCCGCCCAAGGTTTTCGCCTCAAAGCTGCATCAAATGCCTGAGACACAATGGCACAGGGTGGAACACAAGAAAAAGAAGAATAGCCTGAAAACATGAAGTAAAGGCAAGAGACTTATTCTGCTTCCAGCTTCCTTGGTTGGGTGAGATCGCTCCAAACTCCTAATGTTAACATTGTTATATATCTCTCTTTCTATTTAATATGATATGAGACACTTACACTCTGTCTCCATTGAGGAGAATAAGCCCTTCCTAAGGGCACTCATTGAAATGTGGACGGCCTATAGAGCCTACGGAAGGCACATGAGTGCTTACACTATTTTCTGGATAATTTGACTTTTTCTTTTTTTTTTCTTTTTCTTTTTTATCCCTATGTTTTCAAGGTTCACGTAATACACGTTCATAAATGAGTTTAGTCATTGGGGCACAATCTAATTTAATGTAACTTTAAAGGTGGCCACTTAATATCTTTACAATTACCTAGGTCCGAGTAACCGGCCGACCCTTATTTTCTTACTGTAGTAAGTTTAATGAGGAGACTATCCCCATTCTCCTCCTACAATGTTCTTGTTAATATTTATAGTTACTGTTTTTTTGAATATGTTATTCTTGTTGTTGTTTATTTTCATATAATGCACTGTGCTCACCGGTTCGCTTTTACACCCATGGTTGCCCATCTGTCAACACACTATATCTCATATAGGATGCTAGATATGATGTTATGTGTAAAGGTGAATAATTCTGAATCCTGCGCAAGCCGATTTTCTTATCCTTACACTGATACTATATGACTCTTAATAATAATGTACTGAATATAATTACAATCAACGCCAAAGGCCTTAACTCCCCAAATAAGAGAAGCATAGCCCTTAGGGACATTAGGGACAATAAAGGGGATATAATCTTAATACAAGAGACCCATTTCATACATAAGAAAGAACCCAAGTCCTTTAAATATAAATTTGGGGAGTCATTCTACGCGTCTAATCACACTAAAACTAACGGGGTGGGAATCTTGATCAGAAAAGACATCCCCTTTACTTTGTTCCATTTAATAAGAGATCGTGAGGGTAGGTACTTAATACTGGTCGGCAAACTTTATAACACAATTGTCACACTAGCGTGTGTATACGCCCCCAATGTCCGACAGGACCACTTCTTTAAACGTCTGTCTGATACCCTACTAGAGAACAAAAAGGGTTTACTGATAATGGGAGGGGATTTCAATGTGTCACTCAATACTGATCTAGACACCTCAACAGGCCTGTCTTCCACTCCTAACAGGGTCCTATACAAAGTCAAACAACACATCAGGGATTTAGCGATACAAGATGTCTGGAGAATACATCACATGACTGACCGACAATACACATTTTTTTATTTTCCCCACTCCCGCTTCTCCCGCATTGATTATATATTTCTTGATGTCTCTTGCCTATCACTGGCATCTAGGTCAGCGATATCATCCACGGGCTGGACTGACCACTCTATGGTGAGCTGCACAATTGAATGGCCGTCTGCCCCCCACTCCATGTTCGTATGGAAACTGAATAATGACTTACTAGACCACCCACTCTATATGGATAAAGTAGAGTCGCGACTGCAGGAATACTTTGATCTCAATATATCCTCTATAGCAGACTTTAGAATTATCTGGGAGGCACACAAGAGCACTATTAGGGGGGATCTTATTAGTATGCAGTCCCATCACAATAAACAAAAACGTATAACACTCCAGGACACATTGTCTGCCATCACAATGGTGGAGGAGAAACTTAAGCTCACACCCTCAGACGAAAATATGAAAAAAGAACTTCGAACACTCAGAGAAAAAGTCAACACACTGTTAGATAGAGACTGTAAACAACTTGCACTCAAACTGCAGCAAAATCATTATGCTAGTGACAATAGATGCAGCAGACTACTAGCACGCAAACTGAAAAGACGAACAAATAGGTCCTATATCTTATCCATTGACAGACCAGGTGCAGACAGGGCACATTCCACCACCGACATATCGGAAGCATTCCGCATATATTACGAATCCCTATTTAACCTCCCACAGGCCTCCCAAACAGACTTAACCCAAGCAACTCTAATAGAATCCTTCCTTCGGGATTTACCCATACCCACTATCACACAGGCCCAGGAAGAGGCCCTCAATTCCCCCTTTAAAATAGAGGAACTCCTCTTAGTCTTGAAAGATTTACCACTGGGAAAAGCCCCAGGCCCCGACGGCTTCACCAATTATTACTATAAAAAATATAGCAATATATTAGCACCACATCTGTTGTCACTGTTTAACTCTATCTCCCACACCAGTCCCTTCCTTAGTAGCTCTTTGATGGCACACATATCACTGATTCCCAAAGAAGGTAAGGACCACTCGAGGGTAGAAAACTACAGGCCAATATCTTTGTTGAATACTGACATTAAAATATATGCTAAGCTGTTGGCTACCCGGTTGAACGCCTTTCTACCAGACTTAATACAGGCAGATCAGGTGGGCTTTATCCCTACAAGAGAAGCAAAAGACAACACTGTGAGGGCATTAGACCTAATCGATTATGTGAATAACCACTCTATCCCCACAGTTATAGTATCCACAGATGCTGAGAAGGCATTCGACCGGGTCAGCTGGGGTTTCCTTCGTGTGGTTTTGCTGAGGATGGGCTTAGGTGAGCCCTTTGTAAATAGAGTGTTTGCTATGTACTCAGCCCCAATGGCTAAAGTCTGTGTCAATGGCACTCTTTCGGCCACATTTGGGATAACTAACGGGACTAGACAGGGTTGTCCCTTATCCCCGCTCTTATTTGCTTGTGTGATTGAGATACTAGCCCTTAAAATCAGGTCCATAGCTGACATTACAGGTGTACAAGTAAAAGATCATCACCATAAACTTCTACTTTACGCTGATGATGTGCTTTTTTTTCTGACAAAACCGACCACTTCCATTCCAAACTTACTACATCAAGTTGACGACTTTGGGAAAATCTCTAACTTTCTTGTAAATCAGACCAAATCTGAGATAATAAATATTAACATACCGACAGATGAATTACCACCCATACCACAGATATGTCCATTTAAGTGGCAAAACCGTAAACTAAAATACTTAGGGATATACTTGACCCCTACGGTCCAGGAAATTTTTGAAGCCAATTTTATACCTCTACAAACACTCGTTATAGCCACTCTCTCCTCCTGGCGGAGAAAACCATTGACATGGACAGGTAGGATTAGCGCGTTTAAAATGAGCATATTTCCAAAAATTTTGTACATATTACAAACACTACCCATAGCCCTCCCCCGGACATACCTTACATCCCTACAAATAAATTTTTTTGAATTTATATGGAATAAACGGCACGCGAGGATAAATAGAAAGGACATGTGCCAAACGGTTGATAATGGGGGACTAGGGGTTCCAGATTTAGTAGCTTACTGGAGGGCCACACATCTACAGAGGATAGTGGATTGGTTCACTAATTTTAAAACCAAATTATGGGTACGCCTTGAACATGACATAGCAGGCAGCTTGCACCTAGGCACACAATGTTGGACACCGGTTGTCTCAGGACCAAAGCAGAATTTTCTTACTCATACGGTCCAGGAGACCATGCTGACCTGGGAGAGCACCTTAGTAGAGTTCCCCAATATTTCCTCTAAATTCTCCCCACTTACTTCCTTTATTGCTAATAGGGAATTCCCACCAGGACTTTTAATCATGGTAAAAGGTGACACAC
Source organism: Bombina bombina (assembly GCF_027579735.1). NCBI lineage: Eukaryota > Metazoa > Chordata > Amphibia > Anura > Bombinatoridae > Bombina > Bombina bombina. Next base: position 1,027,658,030 of record NC_069499.1, read on the forward strand.
AACAGGATAGGGTAGTGATGATGTGCCACCTGGGGAATGAAAATCAGTTATATGATAGGGCCATGCTAATAGAGAAAGGTTTTACTTGCTTCAGAAATTGTTTTTTCCACCTACAGTGTTATAATTATTTATCAGGACACCCACACAAGGGGAATATGCTGAGACCACTGACAGCCTACGAATCCTTATGCCATAAGACGGTCCCTACTAGACATACCCTATCCATTATATACTTAATACTCAAACAGAGAACACCAGGCTACACACCACATTTCATTGACAAGTGGGGAAATGAACTAGACGTGCAACTCTCTCATATAGACGCGTCTAAGATTTTTACGGCGATTAGGAAATCTGCCACATCTAGTAAACTTTTCGAATTAAATATGAAGCTTTTACATAGGTGGTACTTAACCCCGACGCGCTGTAAGAAACTTTTTAGTAAGTCCTCTGACATATGCTGGAGATGTCAAACTGACATAGGCCACATGGCGCATGTTTGGTGGCAATGCTCTAAAATAACACCAGTATGGGAAGAAATCACGAGGGAGACCTCGAGGTTATTAGGTAGAAACTTGCCCATAGACCCAACTCTTTGGCTATTCCATGTCACCCCTAAAAAACTTACAGTGGAGCAGAACAAACTATTTAACATTGCTAGTAATAGTATTAAGTTATTGATTGCAAGGAACTGGAAAAGCCAGAATGTCCCGACAATAGCACAATGGATACAAGAATGTAACTACACCATCTCTTTAGAGGAATTTCACTATCTTAAACAGCGTAAATTAGATAGATACCTACAAATTAAAGCACAATGGGAAGAATACTTGAGGGAGAGGTTCAGCCCTGGAACTAATAATGTCGTTGCCAGTAGTACACCCCAGCAGGAACACTAACTGGCTCCATGACCCCAACACATATGCAAGACCTAAGAGACTTAAAAAGGCTAGTCCCACTTAGTATAAAGTCATAATGGGTAACTCTAGGCTTTTGAACCTAATAACAGCGGGCAAAAACCTATTCCACACAATATATGTACAAACTTATGCCTAGGACAGCACAGTGTATTTTGTATTGTTTTGTTTTGTTTTATGTTGTTCTGTATTTTCCATTTTGCTTTTTCTCTTGTAAAACTGTCAACACCAATGTAACAATACTAATTGCATTCATGTAATACTTATTCTTTATAAAATAAAAACTATTATAATGTCCTTGTTGAACAAAAGGCAGAATAGTCCTTATAGTCACCATTTTGAAAGTTGGTACTCTTACATATCAAATCAAAATCTTTAGATCCAAAACTGGTCTGAATGAATTTTCTTTCTTTGGGACAATGAATAGATTTGAATAAAACCCCAGACCCTGTTCCTGAAACGGAAATGGGATGATTACCCCTGATAACTCCAGGTCTGAAACACACTTCAGGAAAGCCTGAGCGTTTACTGGGTTTGCTGGAATGCGTGAGAGAAAAAATCTTCTCACAGGCGGTCTTACTCTGAATCCTATTCTGTACCCCTGAGAGACAATACTTTGAATCCAAAGTTTTAACCATGAGGCCAAGGAAACAGCAGAAGCCTTCTGACCTTTCTTGGAACCAGAAAAGATAACAAATTAACAAGAAGTCTTATTGAAATCTTTAATAGCTTCAACATATTATTTCAAAGCTCTCACCACATCCAAAGAATGTAAAGATCTCTCCAAATAATTCTTAGGATTAGGACACAAGGAAGGAACAAAAATTTCTCTATTAATGTTGTTACAATTTACAACCTTAGGTAAGAATTTAAATGAAGTCCTGATGAAAAATCAGAAAAGTAGATTCACAAGAGAGAGCGGATAATTCAGAAACTCTTCTAGCAGAAGAAATGGCCAAAAGAAACAACACTTTCCAAGAAAGTAGTTTAATGTCCAAAGAATGCATAGGCTCAAATGGAGGAGCCTGTAAAGCCTTCAAAACTAAATTAAGACTCCAAGGAGGAGAGATTGATTTAATGACAGGCTTGATACGAACCAAAGCCTGCACAAAACAATGAATATCAGGAAGTTTAGCAATCTTTCTGTGAAATAAAAAAGAAAGAGCAGAGATTTGCCCTTTCAAGGATCTTACAGACAAACCTTTATCCAAACCATACTGAAGAAACTGTAAAATTCTAGTTGTGATTTTGTCTGTCTGAAAACAAATGAACGGTTCTCTCTTCAACAGAGGCCAAAACTGAAAAGCCCTGAGAATCGCACGTTCCAAAATATTGATTGGTAAACTCGCCTCTTGAGATTTCCAAACCCCTTGTGCTGTCAGAAATCCCCAAACAGCTCCTTAACCTGAAAGATTTGCATCTGTTGTGATCACATCCAGGTCGGACGAACAAAAGAGGCCCCTAGAATTATACGATGGTGATCTAACCACTAAGTCAGAGAAAGTCGAACATTGGGATTTAAGGATATTAATTGTGATATCCTTCTATAATATCTGCACTATTGGTTTAGCATACAAAGCTGGAGAGGTCTCATATATAAACGAGCAAAGGGGATCGCGTCATGAGACCTAAAATTTCCATGCACATAGCTACTGAAAGGAATGACTGAGACTGAAGGTTCTGACAGGCTGCAACCAATTTCAAATGTCTCTTGTCTGTTAGAGACAAAGTCATGGACACTGAATCTATCTGGAAACATAAAAAGGTTACCTTTGTCTGAGGAATCAAAGAAATTTTTGGTAAATTTGATCCTCCAACCATGTCTTCGAAGAAACAACACTAGTTGATTTGTGTGTGATTCTGCAGAGCGTAAAGACTGAGCGATTAACAAGATATTGTCCAAATAAGGAAACACTGCAATACCCTGCTCTCTGATTACAGAGAGTAAGGCATCTAGAACCTTTGAAAAGTTTCTTGGAGCTTTCACTAGGCCAAAAGGAAGAGCAACAAATTGGTAATGCTTGTCTAGAAAAGAGGAACTGATAGTGATCTGGATGAATCGGAATATGAAGATATGCATCCTGTAAGTATATTGTGGACATATAATGTCCTTGTTGAACAAAAGGCAGAATAGTCCTTATAGTCACCATTTTGAAAGTTGGTACTCTTACATATCGATTCAAAATCTTTAGATCCAAAACTGGTCTGAATGAATTTTCTTTCTTTGGGACAATGAATAGATTTGAATAAAACCCCAGACCCTGTTCCTGAAACGGAACTGGCATGATTACCCCTGATAACTCCAGGTCTGAAACACACTTCAGGAAAGCCTGAGCGTTTACTGGGTTTGCTGGAATGCGTGAGAGAAAAAATCTTCTCACAGGCGGTCTTACTCTGAATCCTATTCTGTACCCCTGAGAGACAATACTTTGAATCCAATGATTTTGGACCAAATTGATCCAAACATCTTTGAAAATTTTTAATCTGCCCCTTACCAGCTGAGCTGGAATGAGGGCAGCACCTTCATGCAGACTTGGGGGCTGGCTTTTATCTCTTAAATGGCTTGGATTTATTCCTATTTGATGAAGGCTTCCAATTGGAAACAGATTCCTTGGGGGAAGGATTAGGTTTCTGTTCCTTATTTTGTTGAAAGGAATGAAAACGGTTAGAAGATTTAGATTTACCCTTAGGTCTTTTATCCTGAGGCAAAAAAACTCCCTTCCCCCAAGTGACAGTTGAAATAATTAAATACAACTGAGAACCAAATAATTTATTACCTTGGAAAGAAAGAGATAGCAATCTGGACTTAGAAGTCATATCAGCATTCCAAGATTTGAGCCGCAAAGCTCTTCTAGCTAAAATAGCTAAATACATAGATTTAACATAAATTTTGATAATATCAAAAATGGCATCATAAATGAAATTATTAGCATGTTGAATCAACTTAACAATGCTAGAAAAATCATGATCCGATATTTGTTGCGCTAAACTTTCTAACCAAAAAGTTGAAGCAGCTGCAACATCAGCCAAATAAATTGCAGGCCTAAGAAGATGACCTAAATATAAATAAGCTTTCCATAGATAAGATTCAAGTTTTCTATCTAAAGGATCTTTAAAAGAAGTACTATCTTCCGTAGATATAGTAGTATGTTTAACTTTGGGGATCTTTTCCCAAAACTCCAATCTAACTGCTGGCAAAGGATACAATTTTTTAAACCTTGAAGAAGGAATAAAAGAAGTACCAGGCCTATTCCATTCTTTAGAAATCATATCAGAAATAGCATAAGGAACTAGAACAACCTCTGGAATAACCACTGGAGGTTTATAAACAGAATTTAAACATTTGCTAGTTTTAATATCAAGAGGACTAGTTTCCTCCATATCTAATGTAATTAACACTTCTTTTAACAAAGTACGAATATACCCCATTTTAAATAAATAAGAGAATTTGTCAGTTTCAATATCTGAGGCAGGATCTTTTGAATCAGATAGATCCTCATCAGAGAAGGATAATTCAGTATGTTGCTGGTCATTTGAAATTCCATCAACCTTATGAGAAGTTTTAAAAGACCTTTTATGTTTATTAGAAGGCGGAATGGCAGACAAAGCCTTCTGAATAGAATCAGAAATAAATTATTTTAAATTTACAGGTATATCTTGTGCATTAGATGTTGAGGGAACAGCAACAGGTAATGAACTACTACTGATGGATACATTCTCTGCATGTAAAAGTTTATCATGGCAACTATTAAAAAAACACAGCTGGGGGCATAACTTCCACAAGTTTACAACAAATGCACTTAGCTTTGGTAGAACTGTTATCAGGCCGCAGGGTTTCAACAGTAATTTCTGAGACAGGATCAGATTGAGACATCTTGCAAATGTAAGAGAAAAAAACAACATATAAAGCAAAATTATCAATTTCCTTATATGGCAGTTTCAGGAATGGGAAAAAATGCAAACAGTATAGCCCTCTGACATAGAAAAAAGGCAAGAGGCAAATAGGAATGGGGTCTTAAATAATGAAAATATTTGGCGCCAAGTATGATGCACAACAAACAGAAAAATATTTTTTGGCGCCAAAAACGTCCGGAAACGACACACTCACACGACACAACCTTGTGAAGGGCTTAGCATCAACTAAGACTACAGAAATTATGAATTTGCATCAACGAACGTAACTTTGCGCAAAAAAAATCTTGCGCCAAGAATGACGCAATAAACTTTGGCATTTTGCGCCCTCACGAGCCTAATTCTGCCCGCAAATTTAAAAGACAGCCAATTTCAAAAAGAGAATATACCCCATCTAAGAAATTTTTTTTTATATAAAAAAGCATTTCCCAGATATGAAACTGACAGTTTGCAAAAGGAAATATACTGAAAACCTGAATCATGGCAAATATAAGTACAATACATATATTTAGAACTTTATATAAATACATAAAGTGCCAAACCATAGCTGAGAATGTCTTAAGTAATGAAAACATACTTACCAAAAGACACCCATCAACATATAGCAGATAGCCAAACCAGTACTGAAACGGTTATCAGTAGAGGTAATGGAATATAATAGTATATTGTCGATCTGAAAAGGGAGGTAGGAGATGAATCTCTATGACCGATAACAGAGAACCAATTAAATAGATCCCCGTGAGGAAAACCATTGCATTCAATAGGTGATACTCCATTCACATCCCTCTGACATGTATTGTACTCTCCGAGGAAACAGGCTTCAAAATGCTGAGAAGCACATATCAACGTAGAAATCTTAGCACAAACTTTGTCACCACCTCCATAGGAGGCAAAGTTTGTAAAACTGAATTGTGGGTATGGTGAGGGGTGTATTATAGGCATTTTGAGGTTTGGGAAACTTTGCCCATCCTGATAGGATTGAATATCCCATACGTCACTAGCTTATGTACTCTTGCCAATTACATGAAAGAAATATTCCTATTCCTATGCTAATTCCCACCAAAAAAACACCCCACAATAAAAAAAAAAATATTCTAAAAATAAACTACCAGTTGCCCTTAAAAGGGCCTTTTGTAGGGCATTGCCCTAAACTTAACAGCTCTTTTTCATAAAATAAGACAAGCTTTCATCATATTGGCTGATTTGAATTTGAAGAATCAAATCAGCCAATAGGAATGCAAGGATATCCCTATATAAAAGGGGTACCTTGCATTCAATCTTCAGTGTGCAGCTGGAGACCGCATGAAGAGGAGCTTCCTGTCGATGCTCTGAAGAGGACCACCGATGCCGACCTCGCCGAAGACTTGACAGCCACCAACGGATGAAGATAGAAGATGGACCTCCGCTATCGGGATAAAGGTAGAAAATTGTCCGCCGATGGAAGAAGATGGATGAAGATGGAGCACCGCCGGGATGAAGATGGGGCGCTGCCCATCATCATTGGTGAGTACCAATTTTGAGGTTAGAGTTATTTTTTTTGGGGGGTGTTTTTTTTAAGATTAGGGATTTGTTTTTGTTTTTTTTATGGACAGAAACAGAGCTAAATGTCCTTTTAAGCCAAATGCCCTTTTCAGGAGAATTGGTAGATTTTTGCATTAAGTTGTTTTATGTTATGCAAAAGAGCTGTTAACTTTAGGGCAATGCCCTAAAAATTGCCTTTTTAAGGGCTATTGGCAGTTTATTTTTAGAATACGTTTTTTTATATTGGGGTGTTTTTTTGGGGGTATTAGAATAGGAATATTTTTTTTATTTTTGGTAATTCCGTTTGTTATTTTTTGTAAGGGTAGCTTTTGTTATTTTTTGTAATATAGGTTTTTTTGTTAGGGTAAGCTTAGGTTTTAATTTAATTTTACAGGTAAGTTTTTATTTATTTAAAGGTAGAATATTTTTTAATACATTTTTGGGTATATTAATTGGGGTTAGGGGGTTTCTATTTTAATTTTGATTTGGGGGGATGGTGGTTCAGGGTTAATATTCTATTTTGGTACTTTGCGATGTGGGGGGATGGTGGTTTAGAAGGGAATAGTATTATTTAGGGTTTGCAAAAAGGGGGATGTCAGTTTAGGGGTTAATCATTTTGTTATTTTGCTAAGTTGGGGGATGGCAGTTTAAGGGTTAATAGTATTAATTAGGGTTTGCGATTAGGGGGGATGGTGGTTTAGGGGTTAATCGTGTAGTTTATTAGTGTAAGTGTACTTTCTAATGTATTTTTGTTGTGTTTTGTGACACTTTTTAGTTTCGGAAAATATTTTACGAGAGATCTTAGATCGCGGTATGGATTAATGCGGAAAGGACTATTGCAGTAGCGCAATGGCGATTTCTCCCGACTTGTAATATCAGTGGAAGAAAAATGGAGCACAAAATAATTGTTGCACTTGCGCAAAGTCTGTTGCTCATCACTTGTAATCTTGCCCTTTCTCGTTCGGGTGCCCTGCTTTAGTGCAATGTTAAACTTCAGCATGAAAAGCAGCACTAGAAGTGGATATGGCAGGTGGACATGTTTTCTACTTGTGATCCTGTCCATTTGCAATCATGATACATTTTACCTAAAATTCTCAAATTTTAGTAATTAAACAAAAAAGGTGTGGTACAAAAAAGAAAATAACTAGAATCACTAAAGATATAAAAAGCATTTAAAAAAAATAAAATAATAATAATAATAAATAAATAAATAAATAAATAAATAACATTACAGAAAAAAAGAATAAAAGGAAAAAAGAGCACAGTTAAATAAAAATATAAGAGAAAGGAGGAAACATTTTTTCCATCCAAAATTCTAAGCAAAAGGCATGTTTATTAAAACAGTAGTTGAGTTTACACTAGGAATGGGCAAATGTTTTGGAACATTCGAAAAATGAAACAAATTTTAACACATTTATTCATTCGTTTTGAATTTTGAATGGTTGTACAACATTCTAACATTTGTTTAATGTAATAGTATTTCTATTGCTATCTTTGAATGTAATATTTGGTTCAAATTTTTCTAATTCTAATATTGCCTAACTCAAATAAAAAAAATAAAAATCAAAATATTCGTAATAGTGGGGGAATGCTTCCTGACGGCAACCAAGATGGCCACTTACTTCATAGTCTGAGTTGATGGGCTGATATATCTGCTGCTTATAGAGGTAATCGAAAAATCAACCATCTTTGACTAATTTCTTGATAATATGCACTTATTATACACACTGTATCTTCAGTGCGACTATTACTGACTGCCTTAGCTCTGAGGTACTGGAACAGAGAGGAGTGCAGCTCTGGCCTTCATCAAGACCAACCTCTGCCTAACACCTCCTGATAACCCGGGGTAAAATAGCAGAAGCTATTCCACACTTATAATACTTTGGTTTCAACTAAAATCTAGCATGTAAAATGGCTACGGTGCAAAACTGGGAAATGTCATTGTTCAAGGTAATCGACAAATGCTTTCTGAACTTTGAGGAGCCGCTATCTCTAGCTCTTTCAGATGCTTATACCTGCCTTTCCCAAGTATCCAACTGAAAGGACATTCAATCAAGGGAGACTATTAACAAACTTCTTGGCATGGACATGGCATGTAAACCCGAGGGGCTACGACTCATTATTACCCTAGCCTTTGAAAAGTTGCTATTCATAGCCAATGCTATGTCTGTTGGACTAGAGACTGTTGGGATTTCACTCTGGAGCGGCCATTTGGCTATTAGATTTGGAAAGGTTCTATTATCTAATTTGAAGTTTGTTGTTGTAAATGTCTTAAATTTTGCTATATAAGTTGAATGTTTTATCCCTTTTTTCAGGTCTCCCTAAAGGCTTCTATAATATCAATATTTTTTCCATATATACTCTACATGTCAAAGTTACTGAAATGTGGAAAATAATGCCTATTTGCAATTTATAGTACTCAGAGTGAAGTATAGTGATGTCCCGAACTGTTCGACCACGAACAGTTCACCGCGAACTTAGCTTGTTCGCCGCTACGGGCGAACATATGCGATGTTCGATCCGCCCCCTATGTGTCATCATTGAGGAAACTTTGACCCTGTATGTCACAGCCTTCTGAGCCAATCAGCAACAGACACTCAATTACAGACCCTCCCAGCTCCTTGGCAGCATCCATTTTAGACTCATTACGACCTTGCTTTCTTAGTGAGAGGACCTTTTGTGTTGCTGCTGCTGACATTATAGGGAAATAGATAGCTAGGCTAGTGTATTTAGTGTCCACTACAGTCCTGAAGGACTCATCTCATCTCTGCCGCAAGGAAAGCATCCCAAAAAGCCCTTTTTTAGGACTATAACTTCAGTTTTTGTTTTTTTTGTTTTTTTTTGTATTTTTATTTGCATTTGCCTGGCTTTCAGCCTGTGTGTGAGGCTCACAGCATATACTGTGATTCGTGCCACCACTGATATCTGCCTAACAACATTAGTTTAAATTTAACCAACAGAAATCTGAAATTATTTTGCTAGTAATTTATTTTCATTTTCTATCAGACCTGTGTCTCAGGCTCACACAGCATAAACTGTGGTTCATTGCTCTGTGCCAGCCACCACTCATATCTGCTTATAACATTATTTTAAATTTAAAAAAAACTTTAAAATCATTTTGCTAGTGTAATCTAATTTCATTTTCTATCAGGCCTGTGTGTTTTTCTGAGTTACAGAGCATACTGTGGTTAATAGCTTCCCTACCTTGGCTATCAGCCACGACTCATATGTGCTTAACCTTTTTTTAAATTAAAAAAAAAAAATTTAAATCATTTTGCTAGAGTAATCTAATTTTATTTTCTATCAGCCCTGTGTGTTTACTGACTTACAGAGCATACTGTGTTTAATTGCTGCCCTCCCTAGTCAATCAGCCACGACTCATATGTGCTTAACTTTTTTTTAAATTCCAAAAAAAAAACCTTTAAATCATTTTGCTAGTGTAATCTAATTTTATTTTCTATCAGGCCTGTGTGTATCTGACTTACAGAGCCTACTGTGGTTAATTGCTGCCCTACCAAGGCTAGCAGCTGGCCCACAACTCATATGTGCTTAACCTTTTCCTTTAAATTAACAAAAAAAACTTTAAATCATTTTGCTAGTGTAATCTAATTTTATTTTCTATCAGGCCTGTGTGTATCTGACTTACAGAGCCTACTGTGGTTAATTGATGCCCTACAAAGGCTAGCAGCCATGACTCATATGTGCTTAACCTTTTTCTTTAAATAAAAAAAAAACTTTAAATCATTTTACTAGTGTAATCTATTTTTATTTTCTATCAGGCCTGTGTGTTTTGCTGACTTACAGAGCATACTGTGTTTAATTGCTGCCCTCCCTAGTCTATCAGCCACAACTCATATGTGCTTAACCTTTTTTTAAATTCCAAAAAAAAAACCTTTAAATTATTTTGCTAGTGTAATCTAATTTCATTTTCTATCAGGCATGTGTCTTTCTCACTTACACAGCATACTGTGGTAAATTGCTGCCCTACCTACCAGCCACAACTCATATCTGCTTTACATTATTATAAAGTAAAAAAAAAAATTAAAATCATTTTGCTAGTGTAATTTAATTTCTTTTTCCATCAAGCCTGTGTGTTTCTGGCCCACATCATATAGTGTGACACAGATAAAAAAAAATTCCACCACTTATATCTGGTGTAACAACATTAGTGTAAATTCTATGTAAAACATTTTTTTACATCAGTCCTCTTCTAGTGTTATTTAATTTTACTTGCCAGGCCAGCCAGGCTGCCATTAGTGCCAGCCTGTGTGTCAGGCTGCCAGCATATACTGTGCCTACTTCCATCCTCACTGCCAGTCCACCTACTCCTATCTGGTGTAACATAATATTACTTTTTGTAAAAAAAACTTTTACATCACTCGTTGAGTGTTATTTAATATTAGTTCACAGGCCAGCCTGCCACCACTAGTGCCAGCCTGTGTGTCAGGCTGCCAGCACATACTGTGCCTAGTTCTATACTGAGTGCCATTACTCCTATCTGTTGTAACATTTTTGTAACTTTTGTAAAAACAAACTGTTACATCACTCTGCTATTGTTATTTAATTGCATTTGCCTGCCTGCCAGCGTGTGTGCCAGGCCCACTTGCCAACTAGTTACACCAATCATATTTGTTATAACAGTAGTGTAAATATTTAAAATAAAATATTTTTTGACTGTGAATCATCGGCCTGCTAGTGCAATTGAATTGCAGTTGCCTGCCAGCCAGCGTGTTTGCCAGGCCCACTTGTCAACTGGTGCCACCAATCATATTTGTTATAACAGTAGTTTAAATATTAAAAATAATACATTTTTGACTCTTTAAGATCAGTCTGCTAGTGTAATCCAATTGCAGTTGCCTGCCTGCCAGCGTGTGTGCCAGGCCCACTTGCTACCAACTATTCCCACCAATCATATTTGTTATAACAGTATAGTAAATATTTAGAATAAATAATTTTTTGCCTGTGAATCATCAGTCTGCTAGTGCCTTTGAATTGCAGTTGCCTGCCTGCCAGCGTGTGTGCCAGGCCACTTGCCAACTAGTTACACCAATCATATTTGTTCTAACAGTATTATAAATATTTAAAATAATAAATTCTTAGATTGTGAATCATCAGTCTGCTAGTGCCATTGAATTGCAGTTTCCTGCCTGCCAGCGTGTGTGCCAGGCCCACTAGCCAACTAGTGCCACCAATCATATTTGTTGTAATATACTTGAAATTTTTTTAAATCATAACTTTTTTGACTGTGAATCTTCAGTCTCCTAGTGCCATTGAATTGCAGTTGCCTTGCCATGCCAGCGTGTGTGCCAGGCCCACTTGCCAACTAGTTACACCAATCATAATTGTTGTAACAGTATTGTAAATATTCAAACTTAAAAATTGTTAGACTGTGAATCATCAGTTTGCTAGTGCCATAGAATGGCAGTTTCCTCCTGCCTGCCAGCGTGTGTGCCAGGCCCACTAGCCAACTAGTGCCACCAATCATATTTCTTGTAACAGTATTGAAATTTTTTTAAATCATAACTTTTTTGACTGTGAATCTTCAGTCTCCTAGTGCCATTTAATTGCAGTTGCCTGCCTGCCAGCATGTGTGCCAGGCCCACTTGCCAACTAGTTACACCAATCATAATTGTTGTAACAGTATTGTAAATATTTAAAATACAAAATTCTTAGACTGGGAATCATCAGTTTGCTAGTGCCATTGAATTTCAGTTTCCTCCTGCCTGCCAGTGTGTGTGCCAGGCCCACTAGCCAACTAGTGCCACCAATCATATTTCTTGTAACAGTATTTAATTTTTTTTTAATCATAACTTTTTTGACTGTGAATCTTCAGTCTCCTAGTGCCATTGAATTGCAGTTGCCTGCCTGCCAGCCTGTGTGCCAGGCCCACTTGCCAACTAGTTACACCAATCATATTTGTTGTAACAGTCTTGTTAATATTTAAAATAAAAAAATGTTAGATTGTGAATCATCAGTTTGCTAGTGCCATTGAATCACCGTTTCCTCCTGCCTGCCAGCGTGTGTGCCAGGCCCACTAGCCAACTAGTGCCATCAATCATATTTCTTGTAACAGTATTGAAATTTTTTTAAATCATAACTTTTTTGACTGTGAATCTTCAGTCTCCTAGTGCCATTGAATTGAAGTTGCCTGCCTACCAGCGTGTGTGCCAGGCCCACTTTCCAACTAGTTACACCAATCATAATTGTTGTAACAGTATTGTAAATATTTAAAATAAAAAATTCTTAGACTGTGAATCATCAGTTTTCTAGTGCCATTGAATTGCAGTTTCCTCCTGCCTGCCAGCATGTGTGCCAGGCCCACTAGCCAACTAGTGCCACCAATCATATTTCTTGTAACAGTATTGAAAAAATTTTCAATCATAACTTTTTTGACTGTGAATCTTCAGTCTCCTAGTGCCATTGAATTGCAGTTACCTGCCTGCCAGCCTGTGTGCCAGGCCCACTTGCCAACTAGTTACACCAATCATATTTATTGTAACAGTATTGTTAATATTTAAAATAAAAAATTGTTAGATTGTGAATCATCAGTTTGCTAGTGCCATTGAATTGCAGTTTACTCGTGCCTGCCAGTGTGTGTGCCAGGCCCACTAGCCAAATAGTGCCACCAATCATATTTCTTGTAAGAGTATTGAATTTTTTTTAAATCATAACTTTGTTGACTGTGAATCTTCAGTCTACTAGTGCCATTGAATTGCAGTTGCCTGCCTGCCAGCGTGTGTACCAGGCCCACTTGTGAACTAGTTTCACCAATCATATTTGTTGTAACAGTATTGTTAATATTTAAAATAAAAATTTGTTAGATTGCGAATCATCAGTTTGCTAGTGCCATTGAATTGCAGTTTCCTCCTGCCTGCCAGCGTGTGTGCCAGGCCCACTAGTCAACTAGTTACACCAATCATATCTGTTGTAACAGTATTATAAACATTTAAAATACAAAATTCTTAGACTTTGAATCATCAGTTTGCTAGTGCCATTGAATTTCAGTTTCCTCCTGCCTGCCAGCGTGTGTGCCAGGCCCACTAGCCAACTAGTGCCACCAATCATATTTCTTGTAACAGTATTGAATTTTTTTTAATCATAACTTTTTTGACTGTGAATCTTCAGTCTCCTAGTGCCATTGAATTGCAGTTGCCTGCCTGCCAGCCTGTGTGCCAGGCCCACTTGCCAACTAGTTACACCAATCATATTTGTTGTAACAGTATTGTTAATATTTAAAATAAAAAATTGTTAGATTGTGAATCATCAGTTTGCTAGTGCCATTGAATCACTGTTTCCTCCTGCCTGCCAGCGTGTGTGCCAGGCCCACTAGACAACTAGTGCCACCAATCATATTTCTTGTAACTGTATTGAATTTTTTTTAAATCATAACTTTTTTGACTGTGAATCTTCAGTCTCCTAGTGCCATTGAATTGCAGTTGCCTGCCTGCCAGCATGTGTGCCAGGCCCACTTTCCAACTAGTTACACCAATCATAATTGTTATAATAGTATTGTAAATATTTAAAATAAAAAATTCTTAGACTGTGAATCATCAGTTTGCTAGTGCCATTGAATTGCAGTTTCCTCCTGCCTGCCAGCATGTGTGCCAGGCCCACTAGCCAACTAGTGCCACCAATCATATTTCTTGTAACAGTATTGAAAACATTTTCAATCATAACTTTTTTGACTGTGAATCTTCAGTCTCCTAGTGCCATTGAATTGCTGTTGCCTGCCTGCCAGCCTGTGTGCCAGGCCCACTTGCCAACTAGTTACACCAATCATATTTGTTGTAACAGTATTGTTAATATATAAAATAAAAAAATGTTAGATTGTGAATCATCAGTTTGCTAGTGCCATTGAATTGCAGTTTACTCGTGCCTGCCAGTGTGTGTGCCAGGCCCACTAGCCAAATAGTGCCACCAATCATATTTCTTGTAACAGTATTGAATTTTTTTAAATAATAACTTTTTTGACTGTGAATCTTCAGTCTCCTAGTGCCATTGAATTGCAGTTGCCTGCCTGCCAGCGTGTGTACCAGGCCCACTTGCCAACTAGTTACACCAATCATATCTGTTGTAACAGTATTGTAAACATTTAAAATACAAAATTCTTAGACTTTGAATCATCAGTTTGCTAGTGCCATTGAATTTCAGTTTCCTCCTGCCTGCCAGCGTGTGTGCCAGGCCCACTAGTCAACTAGTTACACCAATCATATCTGTTGTAACAGTATTGTAAACATTTAAAATACAAAATTCTTAGACTTTGAATCATCAGTTTGCTAGTGCCATTGAATTTCAGTTTCCTCCTGCCTGCCAGCGTGTGTGCCAGGCCCACTAGCCAACTAGTGCCACCAATCATATTTCTTGTAACAGTATTGAATTTTTTTTTAATCATAACTTTTTTGACTGTGAATCTTCAGTCTCCTAGTGCCATTGAATTGCAGTTGCCTGCCTGCCAGCCTGTGTGCCAGGCCCACTTGCCAACTAGTTACACCAATCATATTTGTTGTAACAGTATTGTTAATATTTAAAATAAAAAATTGTTAGATTGTGAATCATCAGTTTGCTAGTGCCATTGAATCACCGTTTCCTCCTGCCTGCCAGCGTGTGTGCCAGGCCCACTAGACAACTAGTGCCACCAATCATATTTCTTGTAACTGTATTGAAATTTTTTTAAATCATAACTTTTTTGACTGTGAATCTTCAGTCTCCTAGTGCCATTGAATTGCAGTTGCCTGCCTGCCAGCATGTGTGCCAGGCCCACTTTCCAACTAGTTACACCAATCATAATTGTTATAATAGTATTGTAAATATTTAAAATAAAAAATTCTTAGACTGTGAATCATCAGTTTGCTAGTGCCATTGAATTGCAGTTTCCTCCTGCCTGCCAGCATGTGTGCCAGGCCCACTAGCCAACTAGTGCCACCAATCATATTTCTTGTAACAGTATTGAAAACATAACTTTTTTGACTGTGAATCTTCAGTCTCCTAGTGCCATTGAATTGCTGTTGCCTGCCTGCCAGCCTGTGTGCCAGGCCCACTTGCCAACTAGTTACACCAATCATATTTGTTGTAACAGTATTGTTAATATTTAAAATAAAAAAATGTTAGATTGTGAATCATCAGTTTGCTAGTGCCATTGAATTGCAGTTTACTCGTGCCTGCCAGTGTGTGTGCCAGGCCCACTAGCCAAATAGTGCCACCAATCATATTTCTTGTAACAGTATTGAATTTTTTTAAATAATAACTTTTTTGACTGTGAATCTTCAGTCTCCTAGTGCCATTGAATTGCAGTTGCCTGCCTGCCAGCGTGTGTACCAGGCCCACTTGCCAACTAGTTACACCAATCATATTTGTTGTAACAGTATTGTTAATATTTAAAATAAAAATTTGTTAGATTGTGAATCTTCATTTTGCTAGTGCCATTGAATTGCAGTTTACTCGTGCCTGCCAGTGTGTGTGCCAGGCCCACTAGCCAAATAGTGCCACCAATCATATTTCTTGTAACAGTATTGAATTTTTTTAAATAATAACTTTTTTGACTGTGAATCTTCAGTCTCCTAGTGCCATTGAATTGCAGTTGCCTGCCTGCCAGCGTGTGTGCCAGGCCCACTTGCCAACTAGTTACACCAATCATATTTGTTGTAACAGTATTTTAAATATTTAAAATAAAAAAATATTTGACTGTGAATCACCAGTTTGCTAGTTGCTTTGAATTTCAGTTTCCTCCTGCCTGCCAGCGTGTGTGCCAGGCCCACTAGCCAACTAGTGCCACCAATCATATTTCTTGTAACAGTATTGAAAAAAATTTCAATCATAACTTTTTTGACTGTGAATCTTCAGTCTCCTAGTGCCATTGAATTGCAGTTGCCTGCCTGCCAGCGTGTGTGCCAGGCTCCCTTGCCAACTAGTTACACCAATCATATTTTTGTAACAGTATTGTAAAGATTTAAAATACAAAATTCTTAGACTGTGAATCATCAGTTTGCTAGTGCCATAGAATGGCAGTTTCCTCCTGCCTGCCAGCGTGTGTGCCAGGCCCACTAGCCAACTAGTGCCACCAATCATATTTCTTGTAACAGTATTGAAATTTTTTTAAATCATAACTTTTTTGACTGTGAATCTTCAGTCTCCTAGTGCCATTTAATTGCAGTTGCCTGCCTGCCAGCATGTGTGCCAGGCCCACTTGCCAACTAGTTACACCAATCATAATTGTTGTAACAGTATTGTAAATATTTAAAATACAAAATTCTTAGACTGGGAATCATCAGTTTGCTAGTGCCATTGAATTTCAGTTTCCTCCTGCCTGCCAGTGTGTGTGCCAGGCCCACTAGCCAACTAGTGCCACCAATCATATTTCTTGTAACAGTATTTAATTTTTTTTTAATCATAACTTTTTTGACTGTGAATCTTCAGTCTCCTAGTGCCATTGAATTGCAGTTGCCTGCCTGCCAGCCTGTGTGCCAGGCCCACTTGCCAACTAGTTACACCAATCATATTTGTTGTAACAGTCTTGTTAATATTTAAAATAAAAAAATGTTAGATTGTGAATCATCAGTTTGCTAGTGCCATTGAATCACCGTTTCCTCCTGCCTGCCAGCGTGTGTGCCAGGCCCACTAGCCAACTAGTGCCATCAATCATATTTCTTGTAACAGTATTGAAATTTTTTTAAATCATAACTTTTTTGACTGTGAATCTTCAGTCTCCTAGTGCCATTGAATTGAAGTTGCCTGCCTACCAGCGTGTGTGCCAGGCCCACTTTCCAACTAGTTACACCAATCATAATTGTTGTAACAGTATTGTAAATATTTAAAATAAAAAATTCTTAGACTGTGAATCATCAGTTTTCTAGTGCCATTGAATTGCAGTTTCCTCCTGCCTGCCAGCGTGTGTGCCAGGCCCACTAGCCAACTAGTGCCACCAATCATATTTCTTGTAACAGTATTGAAAAAATTTTCAATCATAACTTTTTTGACTGTGAATCTTCAGTCTCCTAGTGCCATTGAATTGCAGTTACCTGCCTGCCAGCCTGTGTGCCAGGCCCACTTGCCAACTAGTTACACCAATCATATTTATTGTAACAGTATTGTTAATATTTAAAATAAAAAATTGTTAGATTGTGAATCATCAGTTTGCTAGTGCCATTGAATTGCAGTTTACTCGTGCCTGCCAGTGTGTGTGCCAGGCCCACTAGCCAAATAGTGCCACCAATCATATTTCTTGTAAGAGTATTGAATTTTTTTTAAATCATAACTTTGTTGACTGTGAATCTTCAGTCTACTAGTGCCATTGAATTGCAGTTGCCTGCCTGCCAGCGTGTGTACCAGGCCCACTTGTGAACTAGTTTCACCAATCATATTTGTTGTAACAGTATTGTTAATATTTAAAATAAAAATTTGTTAGATTGCGAATCATCAGTTTGCTAGTGCCATTGAATTGCAGTTTCCTCCTGCCTGCCAGCGTGTGTGCCAGGCCCACTAGTCAACTAGTTACACCAATCATATCTGTTGTAACAGTATTATAAACATTTAAAATACAAAATTCTTAGACTTTGAATCATCAGTTTGCTAGTGCCATTGAATTTCAGTTTCCTCCTGCCTGCCAGCGTGTGTGCCAGGCCCACTAGCCAACTAGTGCCACCAATCATATTTCTTGTAACAGTATTGAATTTTTTTTAATCATAACTTTTTTGACTGTGAATCTTCAGTCTCCTAGTGCCATTGAATTGCAGTTGCCTGCCTGCCAGCCTGTGTGCCAGGCCCACTTGCCAACTAGTTACACCAATCATATTTGTTGTAACAGTATTGTTAATATTTAAAATAAAAAATTGTTAGATTGTGAATCATCAGTTTGCTAGTGCCATTGAATCACTGTTTCCTCCTGCCTGCCAGCGTGTGTGCCAGGCCCACTAGACAACTAGTGCCACCAATCATATTTCTTGTAACTGTATTGAATTTTTTTTAAATCATAACTTTTTTGACTGTGAATCTTCAGTCTCCTAGTGCCATTGAATTGCAGTTGCCTGCCTGCCAGCATGTGTGCCAGGCCCACTTTCCAACTAGTTACACCAATCATAATTGTTATAATAGTATTGTAAATATTTAAAATAAAAAATTCTTAGACTGTGAATCATCAGTTTGCTAGTGCCATTGAATTGCAGTTTCCTCCTGCCTGCCAGCATGTGTGCCAGGCCCACTAGCCAACTAGTGCCACCAATCATATTTCTTGTAACAGTATTGAAAACATTTTCAATCATAACTTTTTTGACTGTGAATCTTCAGTCTCCTAGTGCCATTGAATTGCTGTTGCCTGCCTGCCAGCCTGTGTGCCAGGCCCACTTGCCAACTAGTTACACCAATCATATTTGTTGTAACAGTATTGTTAATATATAAAATAAAAAAATGTTAGATTGTGAATCATCAGTTTGCTAGTGCCATTGAATTGCAGTTTACTCGTGCCTGCCAGTGTGTGTGCCAGGCCCACTAGCCAAATAGTGCCACCAATCATATTTCTTGTAACAGTATTGAATTTTTTTAAATAATAACTTTTTTGACTGTGAATCTTCAGTCTCCTAGTGCCATTGAATTGCAGTTGCCTGCCTGCCAGCGTGTGTACCAGGCCCACTTGCCAACTAGTTACACCAATCATATCTGTTGTAACAGTATTGTAAACATTTAAAATACAAAATTCTTAGACTTTGAATCATCAGTTTGCTAGTGCCATTGAATTTCAGTTTCCTCCTGCCTGCCAGCGTGTGTGCCAGGCCCACTAGTCAACTAGTTACACCAATCATATCTGTTGTAACAGTATTGTAAACATTTAAAATACAAAATTCTTAGACTTTGAATCATCAGTTTGCTAGTGCCATTGAATTTCAGTTTCCTCCTGCCTGCCAGCGTGTGTGCCAGGCCCACTAGCCAACTAGTGCCACCAATCATATTTCTTGTAACAGTATTGAATTTTTTTTTAATCATAACTTTTTTGACTGTGAATCTTCAGTCTCCTAGTGCCATTGAATTGCAGTTGCCTGCCTGCCAGCCTGTGTGCCAGGCCCACTTGCCAACTAGTTACACCAATCATATTTGTTGTAACAGTATTGTTAATATTTAAAATAAAAAATTGTTAGATTGGGAATCATCAGTTTGCTAGTGCCATTGAATCACCGTTTCCTCCTGCCTGCCAGCGTGTGTGCCAGGCCCACTAGACAACTAGTGCCACCAATCATATTTCTTGTAACTGTATTGAAATTTTTTTAAATCATAACTTTTTTGACTGTGAATCTTCAGTCTCCTAGTGCCATTGAATTGCAGTTGCCTGCCTGCCAGCATGTGTGCCAGGCCCACTTTCCAACTAGTTACACCAATCATAATTGTTATAATAGTATTGTAAATATTTAAAATAAAAAATTCTTAGACTGTGAATCATCAGTTTGCTAGTGCCATTGAATTGCAGTTTCCTCCTGCCTGCCAGCATGTGTGCCAGGCCCACTAGCCAACTAGTGCCACCAATCATATTTCTTGTAACAGTATTGAAAACATAACTTTTTTGACTGTGAATCTTCAGTCTCCTAGTGCCATTGAATTGCTGTTGCCTGCCTGCCAGCCTGTGTGCCAGGCCCACTTGCCAACTAGTTACACCAATCATATTTGTTGTAACAGTATTGTTAATATTTAAAATAAAAAAATGTTAGATTGTGAATCATCAGTTTGCTAGTGCCATTGAATTGCAGTTTACTCGTGCCTGCCAGTGTGTGTGCCAGGCCCACTAGCCAAATAGTGCCACCAATCATATTTCTTGTAACAGTATTGAATTTTTTTAAATAATAACTTTTTTGACTGTGAATCTTCAGTCTCCTAGTGCCATTGAATTGCAGTTGCCTGCCTGCCAGCGTGTGTACCAGGCCCACTTGCCAACTAGTTACACCAATCATATTTGTTGTAACAGTATTGTTAATATTTAAAATAAAAATTTGTTAGATTGTGAATCTTCATTTTGCTAGTGCCATTGAATTGCAGTTTACTCGTGCCTGCCAGTGTGTGTGCCAGGCCCACTAGCCAAATAGTGCCACCAATCATATTTCTTGTAACAGTATTGAATTTTTTTAAATAATAACTTTTTTGACTGTGAATCTTCAGTCTCCTAGTGCCATTGAATTGCAGTTGCCTGCCTGCCAGCGTGTGTGCCAGGCCCACTTGCCAACTAGTTACACCAATCATATTTGTTGTAACAGTATTTTAAATATTTAAAATAAAAAAATATTTGACTGTGAATCATCAGTTTGCTAGTTGCTTTGAATTTCAGTTTCCTCCTGCCTGCCAGCGTGTGTGCCAGGCCCACTAGCCAACTAGTGCCACCAATCATATTTCTTGTAACAGTATTGAAAAAAATTTCAATCATAACTTTTTTGACTGTGAATCTTCAGTCTCCTAGTGCCATTGAATTGCAGTTGCCTGCCTGCCAGCGTGTGTGCCAGGCTCCCTTGCCAACTAGTTACACCAATCATATTTTTGTAACAGTATTGTAAAGATTTAAAATACAAAATTCTTAGACTGTGAATCATCAGTTTGCTAGTGCCATTGAATTTCAGTTTCCTCCTGCCTGCCAGCGTGTGTGCCAGGCCCACTAGCCAACTAGTGCCACCAATCATATTTCTTGTAACAGTATTGAATTTTTTTTGACTGTGAATCTTCAGTCTCCTAGTGCCATTGAAATGAAGTTGCCTGTCTGCCAGCCTGTGTGCCAGGCCCACTTGCCGTTTCCAACTAGTGCCACTAATCATATTTGTTCTAACAGTATTGTCAAATTTTTTTTTAAAAAAAATTTTGGACTAAGAAGCATGACTCAGCTAGTTTAATATAATTGCAGTTGCCTTACTCCCAGCGTGTGTGCCAGACAGGCCCATTTGCCAACTAGTGCCAACAATCATATTTGTTGTCACAGTACTTCTAATATTTAAAAAATAAACATTTTTTACTTTGAAACATCGGTCTTTTTTGTTGTTGTCAGTCTCAAAGCGTATACTGTGCCCACTTGCCCAGTGCCACCACTCATAATTTGTGTAATAGTATTGTAAGTGTCCATTTAAATAAAATGACAGGCAGAGGCAGGCCACCCCGCAGGTTCCATCGTGGTCGTGGTGCTGTGATTCCTTTAGACCATACAAATATGCACATTGCCAGGGGGGACGTGAAAAGTTCTGAGGAGGACCCAGTTGAATGGCTAACACAGGAAACCCAATCTTCTACAGCTTCCGCTCCTAGTCCTCCTAACCTTGACGCACCATCTACGTCCAGCTGTGCTTTGGGCACGTCTCAAGTGACCAGTGCAACTCGCCCGCCTGTCGCCACCACCAACTCTAGCACCACAGCCGCTTCACTTGATCTGTCACAGGAGTTATTGACACATCAGTTGGAAGAAATGAGTGATGCGCAACCATCATTGACAGAGGATGTAGATAACAGTGATATGTCTCAGTCAGGAAGCATTACAGACATGGAGGTATGGTGTAATGATGATGATGATGATGATGTTGTACCCGCTGCTGCTTCCTTTCTTGATGTGTCAGATACAAGTGAAGCGGTTGATGATGATGATGTGTCGGTGGATGTCATGTGGGTGCCTGCTAGAAGAGAAGAAGAAGAGGGGGAAAGTTCAGATGTGGAGACAGAGAGGAGGAGGAGGAGACGAGTTGGAAGCAGGGGGAGGTCGTCGCAAGGAGCTAGTGGCACAGTCAGACAGCATGCATCGGCACCCGGGGTCAGCCAGACAGCACACCAACGCCCATCAACGCATGCTGTTGCCACCACCAGAATGCCATCATCGCAGAGCTCAGCAGTGTGGCTTTTTTTTGTGTGTCTGCCTCTGACAACAGCGATGCCATTTGCAACCTGTGCCAAAAGAAACTGAGTTGTGGGAAGTCCAACACCCACCTAGGTACAACTGCTTTGCGAAGGCACATGATCTCACATCACAAACGCCGATGGGAAGAACACATGAGTAGAAGCAGCACACAAACTGAAAGCCGCCCTCCTCCTCCTGCTCCAGCATCTTCAGCCATGTCAACCACTGCTGTCCTCCTTGCCCCCTCTCAACCATCCTCCACTGAGTATCTCTTACGTAGCAGTTCCTGGTCATCTGCCCACAGTCAGGTGTATGTCAAGGACATGTTTGAGAGTAAGAAGCCAATTTCTCAAAGTCACCCCCTTGCCCGGCGTCTGACAGCTGGCTTGTCTGAACTCTTAGCCCACCAGCTTTTACCATACAAGCTGGTGGAGTCTGATGCTTTCAAAAAATTTGTATCTATTGGGACACCGCAGTGGAAGGTACCTGGCAGAAATTTCTTTTCACAAAAGGCAATACAAAACCTGTGCTCTGTTGTGCGAAAGGAAGTAATGGCATGTCTGGCACACAGCGTTGGGGCAAGGGTCCATATGACCACGGATAGCTGGTCTGCAATGCATGGCCAGGGCAGGTATATCACCTACACTATGCATTGGGTAAACCTGCTGACGTCTGACAAGCATGGAATGCGTGGCTCTGCAGAAGAGTTGGTGACACCACCACGACTTGCAGGCAGACCTGCTGCTACCTCCTCTACTGCTCCTACTCCATTCTCTTCCATAACCTCTTCCATAACCTCTTCCTCAGCTGAGTCCTCTTCTGCTTCTGCGTCTTGCTCCACATCAATGGCACCCCCCCAGCTCCCCAGGTACTATTCAACATCCCGGATACGGCAGTGTCACGTCGTTTTGGGGTTGACTTGCCTGAAAGCGGAGAGTCACACCGCACCAGCACTCCTGACCGCCCTGAACGCACAGGTGGATCAGTGGCTGACTCGGCACCAACTGGAGATTGGCAAAGTTGTTTCTGACAATGGAAGTAATTTGGTGGCGGCATTTTGAAATTGGGCAAGTTGACACATGTGCCGTGCATGGCACATGTGTGTAATCTGATTGTACAACGATTTGTGCGCAAGTACCCAGGCTTACAGGACGTCCTGAAGCAGGCCAGGAAGGTGTGTGTCCATTTCAGGCGTTCCTACACGGCCATGGCGCACTTGTCCGATATCCAGCGTCGAAACAACCTGCAAGTGAGGCCCTTGATTTGCGACAGCCCGACACGGTGGAATTCAACACTCCTAATGTTTGACCGCCTGCTCCAACAAGAAAAAGCTGTTAATGAGTATTTGTATGACCGGGGTGCTAGGACAGCCTCTGGGGAGCTGGGGATTTTTTTGCCAAATTACTGGACGCTCATGCGCAATGCCTGTAGGCTCATGCGTCCTTTTGAGGAGGTGACAAACCTTGTCAGTCGCACCGAAGGCACCACCAGCGACATCATACCATTTATTTTCTTCCTGGAGCGTGCCCTGCGAAGAGAGCTGGATCAGGCCGTAGATGAGCATGAAGAGGAAGAGGAAGAGTTGTGGTGTCCATCACCACCAGAAACAGCCTTATCAGCATCGCTTGCTGGACTTGTGGCAACGTAGGAAGAGGATTGTGAGGAAGAGGAGTCAGAGGAGCAATGTGGCTTTGAGGAGGAGGAGAAAGACCAAGCACAACAGGCATCCCAGGGTGCTCATTGTTGTCACCTCTCTGGTACCCCTGGTGTTGTACATGGCTGGGGGGAAGAAGATACCCTCAGTGAGATCAGTGAGGAGGAGGAACGGGACATGATTAGCTCGGCATCCAACCTTGTGCAAATGGGTTCTTTCATGCTGCCGTGCCTGTTGAGGGACCCTCATATAAAAAAGCTGAAGGAGAACAACCTGTACTGGGTGTCCATGCTACTAGACCCCCGGTATAAGCATAAAGTGCCTGAAATGTTGCCAAATTCCCGCAAGTCGGAAAGGATGGAGCAATTTAAAAATTAATTAAAAACTATGCTTTACACAGCGTATAAGGGTGATGTCACAGCACAACCGGAATCTAACAGGGGAAGAGATGAAAGTAATCCTCCTCCTCCCACGACCACGGTGGCAAGGACAGGACGCTTTCCTGACGTCTTGTTGATGGAGGACATGTGGACCTTTTAAACTCCCATGCATCGCCAGAGCCTTTCGGGATCCAGCCTCAGAGAAAGACTCAACTGACAGGTAGCAGACTACCTCGCATTAACTGCGGATCTCGACACTCTGAGGAGCGATGGACCCCTTGACTACTGGGTGTGCAGGCTTGACCTGTGGCCTGAGCTATCCCAATTTGCAATGGAACTTCTGGCCTTCCCTGCTTCAAGTGTCCTGTCCGAAAGGACCTTCAGTGCAGCAGGAGGTTTTGTCACTGAGAAGAGAAGTCGCCTAGGTCAAAAAAGTCTTGACTATCTCACCTTTATTAAAATGAATGAGGGATGGATCCCGAAGGGACTGACATTGGGCGATACATTTGAGTAAAAAAGGCCTGATAATGAGATGAGCTGGCTTGGGCTACAACTGGTACACACGCCGGCTTTTTTTTCTTATAATGCAGGATGACTTGCGTGACTTATCCGCCAACAACTAGTGTTCAAGCCGCAAGCTTTTAGGGCACTTTCTAAATGTTTTACAAAAATCTATTTTTCTGGCCGCTGCTACAGCAGTGGCTGCAACAATACCCAATTTTTCAGTCATTTGTACATGCCTAATTTTTCTGGCCTCTGCTGCTGCTCTGTGGCTACAAAACTGAAAGCAAATAAAAAGGCACATAACAGTGAATAAACTGTTAAGAATAGTACAACTTAACACACCACTCATATCTGGTGGACCATTAAATTGCACACGCAGTGCCCCAAATTTGAAGGAGGAGGACCGACCAAGCATCTTTATCCATCTCTTGGTTGCTCTAAATTATCTCCGGGTTCCATCTATGCCATACCTGTAGTTTATTGTGCAAAAGGGTGGCATATGTGGTGTTTCATGCTGTTGTGCCTGTTGAGGGTCATGGTCCATGGTATAAAAAGGCTGAAGGAGAACGACCTGTACTGGGTGTCCGAGCACATTTTTTGTTAAATGTTCCCTTTTCCTCTCAATTATCTCCCGGTTCCTCAAATCAATGCCATACCTGTACTCGATTGTGCAAAAGGATGTGGTGTTTCATGCTTTTGTGCCTGTTGAGGGTCCAGGACCCTTGTCTAAAAAGGCTGAAGGACAACAAAGTGTACTGGTTGTCCAAGCTTCTTTTTCCATCTCCCTGTTCCTAAAAATTATCTCCGGGTTTCTAAAATGGATGCCACACCTGTACTCTATTGTGCAAAAGGATGGCATATGTGGTTTTTCCTGCAGTTGTTTCTGTTGAGGGTGCTGGACCCTCTTATTAAAAGGCTGAAGGAGAACGACTTGTACTGTACTGGGTGTCCAAGCATGGTTTTTTGGCCAATTTCTCGGTTCCTAAAAATTATCTCTGGGTTTCTAAAATCAATGCCATACCTGTACTCTATTGTTCAAAAGGATGCAAAATGTCTGCTTTCCAGCTGTTGTTTCTGTTGAGGGTCCTGGACCCTCTTATAAAAAGGCTGAAGGAGAAAGAAATGTACTGGGTGTCCAATCATTTTTTGGGTTCAATTTCCCGTTTCCTAAAAATTATCTCTGGGTTTCTAAAATCAATGCTGTACCTGTACTCTATTGTTCAAAAGGATGCCATATGTCCTCTTTCCTGCTGTTGTTTTTGTTGAGGGTCCTGGACCCTCTTATAAAAAGGCTGAAGGAGAAAGAAGTGTACTGGGTGTCCAATCAATGTTTTTTTCTATTTCCCTTTTCCTAAAAATTATCTCTGGGTTTATAAAATCAATGCCTTACCTGTAATCTATTGTTCAAAAGGATGCCATATGTCCTCTTTCCTGCTGTTGTTTTTGTTGAGGGTCCTGGACCCTCTTATAAAAAGGCTGAAGGAGAAAGAAGTGTACTGGGTGTCCAATCAATGTTTTTTTCTATTTCCCGTTTCCTAAAAATTATCTCTGGGTTTCTAAAATCAATGCCTTACCTGTACTCTATTGTTCAAAAGGATGCCATATGTCCTCTTTCCTGCTGTTGTTTCTGTTGAGGGTCCTGGAGCCTCTTATAAAAAGGCTAAAGTAGAAAGAAGTGTACTGGGTGTCCAATCCTTTTTTTGGTTCAATTTCCCGGTTCCAACAAATTATCTACGGGTTTCTAAAATCAATGCTTTACCTGTACTCTATTGTTCAAAAAGATGCTGTATGTCCTCTTTCCTGCTGTTGTTTTTGTTGAGGGTCCTGGACCCTCTTATAAAAAGGCTGAAGGAGAAAGAAGTGTACTGGGTGTCCAATCAATGTTTTTTTCTATTTCCCGTTTCCTAAAAATTATCTCTGGGTTTCTAAAATCAATGCCTTACCTGTACTCTATTGTTCAAAAGGATGCCATATGTCCTCTTTCCTGCTGTTGTTTGTGTTGAGGGTCCTGGACCCTCTTATAAAAAGGCCGAAGGAGAAAGAAGTGTACTGGGTGTCCAATCCTTTTTTTGGTTCAATTTCTATTGTTTTTTTCTATTTCCCGTTTCCTAAAAATTATCTCTGGGTTTCTAAAATCAATGCCTTACCTGTACTCTATTGTTCAAAAGCATGCCATATGTCCTCTTTCCTGCTTTTGTTTCATATGAGGGTCCTGGAGCCTCTTATAAAAAGGCTGAAGTAGAAAGAAGTGTACTGGGTGTCCAATCCTTTTTTTGGTTCAATTTCCCGATTCCTAAAAATTATCTCCGGGTTTCTAAAATCAATGCCTTACCTGTACTCTATTGTTCAAAAGGATGCCATATGTCCTCTTTCCTTCTGTTGTTTTTCTTGAGGGTCCTGGACCCTCTTATAAAAAGGCCGAAGGAGAACGACCTGTACTGTACTGGGTGTCCAAGCATGGTTTTTTGTTCAATTTCACGGTTCCTAAAAATTATCTCCGTGTTCCTAAAATCAATGCCATACATGTACTCTATTGTTCAAAAGGATGGCATATGTGGTGTTTCATTCTTTTGTGGCTGTTGAGGGTCGTGGGCCATCGTATAAAACGGCTGAAGGAGAACGACCTGTACTGCCTTGCTGCTCCTTTTAGGCAAGCCAGCTCTTTGCATACATGCCCACAGACTCTGTAACGGATGCCTCTTTTAGGGAGAGGTGCAGCCATAATGCAGGGTCAGAACCTCTGCCTGCAACTGGTATACTCGATTTCAAAAGGAAGTAACCTTACCATGGTTCCCTGAACGCACGTCTTGTTGTTATATTTTGGTGAGGGTAATCATGATGGCCATGTAGACCAACCCCGAGAGGCCTTGAAGTAACAGGGATGAAAGTGCTAAGAATAGTACTAATTTACACAACCGAGTTAGCCATGTGTCTTAGTCAAAGACCGCATGTTTTTTTTTTTTCTTGGTGCGGCTAATGATGCAGACCATATAGACCTCCCACCATTCGGTGTTGTAACAGGTATTAAACTAATAAGAACAGTACTACCAAAATACAGCCAATTAACGGGCTTTCAAGAGCCAAGGTTTTTTGTTAGGCTAATCATGATGGCCATGTAGACCACCCCCGAGAGGCCTTGAAGTAACAGGGATGAAAGTGCTAAGAATAGTACTACTTTAAACAACCAAGTTAGCCATGGGTCTTAGTCCAAGACCGCATGTCTTTTTTTTTGGTTTGGTGCGGCTAATCATGCAGGCCATATAGACCTCCCACCATTCGGTGTTGTAACAGGTATTAAACTAATAAGAACAGTACTACCAAAAAAAGCAAATTAACAGGCTTTCAAGAGCCAAGGTTTTATTGTACTATGTTAGGCTAAACATGATGGCCATGTAGACCACCCCCGAGAGGCCTAGAAGTAACAGGGATGAAAGTGCTAAGAATAGTACTAATTTAAACAATCGAGTTAGCCATGGGTCTTAGTCCAAGACTGCATGTCTTTTTTTTTGGTTTGGTGCGGCTAATCATGCAGGCCATATAGACCTCCCACCATTCGGTGTTGTAACAGGTATTAAACTAATAAGAACAGTACTACCAAAATAAAGCCAATTAACAGGCTTTCAAGAGCCAAGGTTTTATTGTACTATGTTAGGCTAAACATGATGGCCATGTAGACCACCCCCGAGAGGCCTGTAAGTAACAGGGATGAAAGTGCTAAGAATAGTATTGATTTAAACAACCGAGTTAGCCATGGGTCTTAGTCCAAGACCGCATGTCTTTTTTTTTGGTTTGGTGCGGCTAATCATGCAGGCCATATAGACCTCCCACCATTCGGTGTTGTAACAGGTATTAAACTAATAAGAACAGTACTACCAAAATAAAGCCAATTAACAGGCTTTCAAGAGCCAAGGTTTTATTGTACTATGTTAGGCTAATCAATACAAAACACAAAGCACTAGGGAGCGCTGAAACCAGCTTAAGAGTAAGGATTATAGAATATATATAATAATAAAACACCTAACCTGATACTAATATGATACTACTATAATAGGCAATATGTATAATACATGTAAATATAAATTGTGAATTATGAATTATGTGTGAAAAAAATCTTTTCAAAATTGGAAAAAATTATATATGAAAAAAATTCTATGTGAAAAAATTCAATTCTATAGAAGATGCCAGCAACAAATACTAGAATCGCATATCTATATATAAAAAACTTTATTACAATATAGGTCGACCTATTCAAGACATACAATAATAAATCACAAAATTAAGAAAAAAAGAAAATTAGTATAAAAAACTCCTTAAACCAAAAGTTCATGCATAAGAAACAGTTCCCAGGAGTGGACGATTTTTCGGCTTGTTACTATGTGGACCCACGCTCATACAAGGATGCTGTTTTGTGTATAGTTGTAAGAGGAGCGTTCCCAGGACAAAAGAGGCAGTCTCAGCCAATGATGGTATTTCCCCTACGGACAAGGAATCCTCTTAGTAAATGTCACACAGCAAATAGCAGGGGAAGTTACATCCGTACTTACATAATAATAAGCAGCAACCGGCCTCCAAACTTGAACCAACGATCTGTGGACACACCTTCCAATAGTAACCAATGGCCACTGGAAACAGAAAAGCTTTAACAGGGAAAAGCAATTAGATATACTAGGCTAGAAACCCAGTGAATTTTTTGCAGCTTTCTTTTACAGGATATGCATTCTCACTCCCAAGGCCTGTTTATAATGGCCAATACTGAAAAAAAAAAAAACACCTAGCAGAGGGTTATTCAGCCACAAGATATCTGCACAAATAAAAAACTCCAAAGGTGTAGGAGTTAGTTTAAAATAGAGCAAATAGAGCAATGCGTTTCAAAATGTAATATCTTTTTCAAGCTCTGAAAGCTTTTCTGTTTCCAGTGGCCATTGGTTACTATTGGAAGGTGTGTGCACAGATCGTTGGTTCAAGTTTGGAGGCCGGTTGCTGCTTATTATTATGTAAGTACGGATGTAACTTCCCCTGCTATTTGCTGTGTGACATTTACTAAAAGGATTCCTTGTCCGTAGGGGAAATACCATCATTGGCTGCGACTGCCTCTTTTGTCCTGGGAATGCTCCTCTTACAACTATACACAGAACAGCATCCTTGTATGAGCGTGGGTCCACATAGTAACAAGCCGAAAAATCGTCCACTCCTGGGAACTGTTTCTTATGCATGAACTTTTGGTTTAAGGAGTTTTTTATACTAATTTTCTTTTTTTCTTAATTTTGTGATTTATTATTGTATGTCTTGAATAGGTCGACCTATATTGTAATAAAGTTTTTTATATATAGATATGCGATTCTAGTATTTGTTGCTGGCATCTTCTATAGAATTGAATTTTTTCACATAGAATTTTTTTCATATATAATTTTTTCCAATTTTGAAAAGATTTTTTTCACACATAATTCATAATTCACAATTTATATTTACATGTATTATACATATTGCCTATTATAGTAGTATCATATTAGTATCAGGTTAGGTGTTTTATTATTATATATATTCTATAATCCTTACTCTTAAGATGGTTTCAGCGCTCCCTAGTGCTTTGTGTTTTGTATTGATTAGTCCTGTAGGTCTTTGAGGGTAACCTATTTTTTCTAGTTGGAGTTTGTAGTAATTTATATTTTTTGGCGCTGGTCACTTAAGTCTATTTTTTACTATGTTAGGCTAAACATGATGGCCATGTAGACCACCCTCGAGAGGCCTGGAAGTAACAGGGATGAAAGTGCTAAGAATAGTACTAATTTAAACAACCGAGTTAGCCATGGGTCTTAGTCCAAGACCGCATGTCTTTTTTTTTGGTTTGGTGCTGCTAATCATGCAGGCCATATAGACCTCCCACCATTCAGTGTTGTAACAGGTATTAAACTAATAAGAACAGTACTACCAAAATAAAGCCAATTAACAAGCTTTCAAGAGCCAAGGTTTTATTGTACTATGTTAGGCTAAACATGATGGCCATGTAGACCACCCCGAGAGGCCTGGAAGTAACAGGGATGAAAATGCTAAGAATAGTACTAATTTAAACAACCGAGTTCGCCATGGATCTTAGTCCAAGACCGCATGTCTTTTTTTTTGGTTTGGTGCGGCTAATCATGCAGGCCATATAGACCTCCCACCATTCGGTGTTGTAACGGGTATTAAACTAATAAGAACAGTACTACCAAAATAAAGCCAATTAACAGGCTTTCAAGAGCCAAGGTTTTATTGTACTTTGTTAGGCTAATCATGATGGCCATGTAGACCACGCCGAGAGGCCTGGAAGTAACAGGGATGAAAGTGCTAAGAATAGTACTATTTTAAACAACCGAGTTAGCCATGGGTCTTAGTGCAAGACCGCATGTCTTTTTTTTGGTTTGGTGTGGCTAATCATGCAGGCCATATAGACCTCCCACCATTAGGGGTTGTAACAGGTATTAAACTGCTAAGAACAGTACTTCTTAACACAACCTAGTTACCATGGGTCCCAGACCGCATGTTTTGTTGTACTTTGTTCAGCTAATCATGATGGCCATGTAGACCTCCCCTGAGAGGCCTGGAAGTAATAGGGATGAAAGTGCTAAGAATAGTACTACTTTAAACAACCGAGTTAGCCATGGGTCTTAGTCCAAGACCGCATGCCTTTTTTTTTTTGTTTGGTGCGGCTAATCATGCAGGCCATATAGACCTCCCACCATTAGGGGTTGTAAAAGGTATTAAACTGCTAAGAACAGTACTACTTAACACAACCTAGTTACCATGGGTCCCAGACCACATGTTTTGTTGTTGTACTTTGTTAGGCTAATCATTATGGCCATGTAGACCTCCCCCGAGAGGCCTGAAAGTAATAGGGATGAAAGTGCTAAGAATAGTACTACTTTAAACAACTGAGTTAGCCATGGGTCTTAGTCCAAGACCGCATGCCTTTTTTTTGGTTTGGTGTGGCTAATCATGCAGGCCATATAGACCTCCCACCATTAGGTGTTGCAACAGGTATTAAACTAATAAGAACAGTACTACTTAACGCAACCTAGTTACCATGGGTCCCAGACCACATGTCTTGTTATTATATTTTGTTCAGGTAATCATGAAGGCCATATAGACCTCCCCCGATAGGGTGAGTAACAGGTATTAAAATGCTAAGAACAGTACTACTTAACACAAACTTACCATGGATCCCAGAGCATATGTCTTATTATTATATTTTGTTAGGGTAATCATGCAGGCCATATAGACCTTCCCCGATAGGGTGAGTAACTGTCATGATTCCACCTTAAATCCCTTTGTCCACCTTTACTATTCACCTATAAAAGGATATCAGACACACCTGTTTAATGCTTGATTATTGAAGTTGTGTTTCTGGAGAACTTCCTGTTCCTCCGTTTCTACTTTTTCAAGCCTTTAACTAATTTTTGAGAATCATCTACGTTGGATCAAGTTTTCACTTTCAAAGTGTATCTCAAGTGATTATATCTTCCAAAACTTACTTCTCCAAGGTATTTATCCCTTGCCGTAATTTACAGCCTGAATCTGTGACGTCATCTCACACGCTGTATCACAGGAGCCGTACAGCACTCACATCTTGCAGCCTTCTCCTCTCGGACCTGTTCAGTGAACGCTGCATAATCATTAACGCTGCTTCCCAGCTGTGTCTTCGATACATTTCAGTCTCCGATCAGGTACAAACTTCCTCAGCTCATAAACTGTTTTTGCCTCAAGTAAGATCATCTTGTAACTTACAAAGTATATTTTGTTAATTCAAGTTTACATCTCATATATAGCGGATACTTATTTTTCTATCTTTTTGCTCACCATTTTGTCTCCTATTTTTCTCTTGTGCGCACAGAGTGTATTATTTTTTGTCATTAATACAGCCTGTTTCTTGTATGACAAATATTATTCTGAGTGAGTTTACTTCAAGAATCTTTCTCCTCAGATTTCCCACTCTGTATTATTTTTTATTTACACAAATCATTTTCAATTACTAATATTAAGTTGCTTTATTCCATGAGTTTAACTTATTCAAAGCTATATTTGTTAAATATTGGAAAAAGCTACAAATCTATTTTTTATGTACCTGGAGACATGACAGAATAATCAAGCCCTAAAAATATATAAAGTTACTCTTAAACATAGATCCTGCAGCAATGGCAAATGAAATAACCAGTTTAAATCAAAAGGTGGAGTTATTAGCTCAGGGTTTAACAGAATTAAAAAATGAAAACAACACTTTGAAAAGTATTATGAATGACTTTATTACACAAAAGGCAGCTGAACACCCTGAACCAAAGATTAACCCACCAAGTGTGTTTGCTGGTGTACGCACTCGCTTCCGTGAATTTCGCAATGCATGCTTACTCATGTTCTCTATGAAACCTAAAACATATTATTCTGATAGAGTAAAAGTATGTACTGTGATCTCATATTTAAGTGGGGAACCCAGATTATGGGCTGACTAATTTTTTGAGACTAATGATCCCATTTTAGGTTCACTGGAAGATTTCTTTAACGCAATCGCTTTATTGTATGAGGACCGCAACACCCAACTCACTGCTGAAAATAACGTAAGAACACTTAAGCAGGGCAAACGGCCAGTTGAGGACTACGTCGCTGAGTTTCAACTGTGGGCTACGGAGTCTCAGTGGAACTCAGTCTCTCTACGCAACCAGTTTCGTCTGGGACTATCAGAACATTTGAAAGATGAGTTATCTCGTATTGAGTTCCCAGACACACTTGAGTCTCTCATAAAGATCTCTATTTCAATGGATAGGAGATTCAGGGAACGCCGTGCTGAAAAGGTACCACCTGAACCATATCCAAAGAAGTACTATCAACCACATGTACAACAACCATCTTCAAGTCCTGTACCTATGGAAATTGGCACAATTAAGGGTCCTCTAACATATGAAGAAAAACAAAGAAGAAGAAGTTTAAATCTTTGTATGTACTGTGGAAACAAAGACCACACAGTGTCCACTTGTCCAACTCTAATACGCCAGAAGAGGGGTAAGATATTGATAGTTAACCCTCAAATTAATTCTAAAATGATATCACACTTAACCATTTCATTGTCTTTGCAGTGGGATCAACATCTTCTGCTGAATGAGGCCATGATTGATTCAGGGGCGTTTGGCATGTTCATGGATCAAACTTATGTTACAAAAAATAAAATACCCAGAGTGTTAAAGCAATTCCCTATTCTTGTCAAAGTTATTGATGGTTCCACTCATTTAAAAGGTCTAATAACACACCACACTATTCCACTACTCACTACTACAGGTAATGGACATACTGAATATATCACATTCGATATACTACCTAACTCTATCCATCCTATCATTTTAGGATACCCTTGGTTGCAGCTGCATAATCCAAGTATTGATTGGGTAACCAATAATATACAATATACATCTCAGTACTGTACCAATACTTGCTACCCTACAATCTCTATAAACCACATACAACCTCAATTACCCCCAGAATACCTTGAGTTTTCAGATGTGTTTAATCTTAAAGAGGCAGAAAATCTACCACCACACAGGCCATTCGATTGTCCTATAGACACTAAACCTAATACCACCATACCTTTTGGTAAAATATATCCTATGTCTAATAAAGAATTACAATACCTTAGAGAATATCTTGATGAAAATTTAAGAAAAGGGTTTATATCCACTTCCACTTCTCCAGCAGCAGCTGGAATGTTTTTTGTGACCAATAAAGATGGTACTATACGTCCTATTATAGATTACAGGGGTTTAAATGAAATTACAGTAAAAAATCGCTACCCACTTCCACTCATCCCTGAACTCTTAGAAAGATTAACTGATGCTCAAATCTTTACCAAACTAGATTTGAAAGGTGCGTATAATCTCATACGCATAAGGAAAGGGGATGAGTGGAAAACAGCTTTTAAAACTCGTTATGGCTTATATCAGTACAATGTCATGCCTTTTGGCTTGACAAATGCTCCAGCAACTTTTCAGTTTTTTATAAATGAGATATTCAAGGATTTATTAGATATCTGCGTAGTGATATATCTAGATTACATTTTAATTTATTCTAAGAACATAACTGATCACATCAAACACGTACGATGGGTTTTAATGAGGTTAAGAGAGCATCATCTTTATGCTAAATTAGAGAAATGTCAATTCCATGTAAAGACAATCAAATTTCTGGGTTACATCATCTCCCCAACTGGCATAGAAATGGATCCTGACAAAATAAAGGTTGTTTTGGATTGGCCTGTCCCTACCAATTTAAAATCTCTCCAAAAGTTTCTTGGTTTCTCCAATTTTTACAGAAGATTTATTCAGGGGTATTCTTCCATAGTTCAACCCTTAACTAAATTGACAGGAAAAATTAAATTTTGTTGGACTACTGAAGCACAAGAAGCTTTCGAACATCTGAAAAAATGTTTTACTTCAGCTCCCATCTTACAACTTCCTGATCCAGATGCAGATTTTACCTTGGAAGTTGATGCTTCAAATGTTGGTGTTGGGGCAATTTTGTCTCAACGACGTATTGGATCACAAGTTAACCATCCTGTTGCGTTTTATTCCCGACTCTTGACTCCAGCAGAAAGGAATTACTCTGTGGGTGACCTAGAACTTTTGGCAATAAAAGTTGCCATGGAACATTGGAGGCATATTCTTGAAGGCACATCCAAACCTTTTTTAGTACTTACAGATCACAAGAATCTACAGTACCTAAAGAAAAACAAAACTTTATCTTCACGTCAGGTCCGATGGTCCCTTTTTCTAGATCGCTTTAACTATCTCATCCACTACCGTCCAGGATCAAAAAACACTCAAGCAGACTCTCTATCCAGAACTTTTCAGAATGTACCTGAAAAGGAAGAGGCACAAAATATCATACCCACTCACAGATTCTTAGCCTCTATTACCTCATTCCATTCTGATCTACTACATGCTCAACTCAAAGATTCCACAATCCCTTCAATCTGTACTAAAGATTCAAAGACTGGTTTATATCATTATCACAAACTTCTGTATGTACCACCAACATTAAGAAAACAATTACTTCATCATTTCCATAATCTTCCATTAGCAGGACATCCGGGTATTACTAAAACCCATGAATTGTTGAATAGAGAATATTGGTGGCCGAAAATGAAACAAGATATTTGTAGCCATATCACTGACTGCCAAGTTTGTTCCCAAACCAAACGACCTTCGCATAAACCATTCGGTTTGTTGACTCCTCTGCCAATACCTGACACTCCTTGGCATATGATATCAATGGATTTCATTGTAGAGTTACCACCTTCGAAGAATTATACCTGTATCCTCGTAGTCGTTGATCACCTTACTCGTATGGGACATTTCATTCCACTTAAGAAGATACCCTCTGCAACAACCACTGCTACCTGTTTCATTAACCATATCGTAAAATTACATGGTCTACCACTTTCAATAGTTACAGATAGGGGAACTCAGTTCACCTCCAGATTCTGGAGGGAATTGTGTCGTCTATTGAAGATCACCCCCAGATTCACAACAGCTTTTCATCCGCAGTCTAACGGTTTGACAGAACGACTAAATCAAACATTAGAGCAGTATCTTCGGTGTTATATATCTCAAGTTCAAGATGATTGGTCAGACTGGCTACCAATGGCGGAATTCGCTTATAATAATTCGATTAACACTTCTACTAAAATGACACCATTTTATGCTTCTTATGGTTATCATCCGAGAACAATACCCACTTCTAACATCACCTCATCTTCTCCCTATGCTGTCGAATATATTACTGAACTGAAAAACTCCATACCTTTATTGAAAAAACATCTGGAGACTGCAAAAGATAAACAAAAGTTTTATTTTGACAAGAAACATATACCTCCCCCATCATATAAACCTGGAGATCGTGTATGGTTATCCACGAAAAATATAAAACTGAAAGTTCCCTGCAAAAAATTGGCAACCCAATTTATAGTTCCCTTCAAAATTAAGAAAATCCTGAATCCTAATGCAGTCGTTCTCCATTTGCCAGCTCATCTACGGATTCATCCTTCCTTCCATGTGTCTCTCTTGAAACCTTATTTTGGTACACTAGACTCACTACCCGGGAATGATTCCTCTGATGCGGATTTGTGTGCAGATCAGTCTGAATTCGAGGTGGAAAAGATCTTGGATTCCTGCAAACGTTGGAGACGGGTTGAATATCTGGTCCGTTGGTTGGGATATGGTCCTGAAGAAGACTCTTGGATTCCTCTACGTGATATTCACGCTCCAGAGCTCTTACGTGAATTTCATCTTCACAACCCTTCCAAACCTGGGTCTCTGCTCCCAGGAGGTTCGCCTTGAGACGGGGGATCTGTCATGATTCCACCTTAAATCCCTTTGTCCACCTTTACTATTCACCTATAAAAGGATATCAGACACACCTGTTTAATGCTTGATTATTGAAGTTGTGTTTCTGGAGAACTTCCTGTTCCTCCGTTTCTACTTTTTCAAGCCTTTAACTAATTTTTGAGAATCATCTACGTTGGATCAAGTTTTCACTTTCAAAGTGTATCTCAAGTGATTATATCTTCCAAAACTTACTTCTCCAAGGTATTTATCCCTTGCCGTAATTTACAGCCTGAATCTGTGACGTCATCTCACACGCTGTATCACAGGAGCCGTACAGCACTCACATCTTGCAGCCTTCTCCTCTCGGACCTGTTCAGTGAACGCTGCATAATCATTAACGCTGCTTCCCAGCTGTGTCTTCGATACATTTCAGTCTCCGATCAGGTACAAACTTCCTCAGCTCATAAACTGTTTTTGCCTCAAGTAAGATCATCTTGTAACTTACAAAGTATATTTTGTTAATTCAAGTTTACATCTCATATATAGCGGATACTTATTTTTCTATCTTTTTGCTCACCATTTTGTCTCCTATTTTTCTCTTGTGCGCACAGAGTGTATTATTTTTTGTCATTAATACAGCCTGTTTCTTGTATGACAAATATTATTCTGAGTGAGTTTACTTCAGGAATCTTTCTCCTCAGATTTCCCACTCTGTATTATTTTTTATTTACACAAATCATTTTCAATTACTAATATTAAGTTGCTTTATTCCATGAGTTTAACTTATTCAAAGCTATATTTGTTAAATATTGGAAAAAGCTACAAATCTATTTTTTATGTACCTGGAGACATGACAGTAACAGGTATTAAAATGCTAAGAACAGGGGGGCGGAGCCAACTACCAACACAGCCAGACGTGTTCCTGTACAGCTCCGGGCTTTTTTCTATTAATATAGTGAATAATTTATATTTAATAAGCCTGAACTTTTATTATTATCTTTTAAAACACAAATACTGGCCAGTTCGAGTTACAGGTGGAGAGAAGAGGACCGTCCTGAGGATATTTCATTAATATTTCCTCTTTAGACATACCACGTGGAGCTACCGCATATCATACACCCTTCCCTGACTCGGCCAACATGGAGGCTCTGGAGGCTTGGGAGCAACACATTCATCGACTGTTGGATGAGCATTTTCAGAGTATGACTGAAGACATACTAATGCTCTTAGCTTATCTACCAAAACAGGAGACCAGACGCACTAACCCTGTACCAATCGCGCACAACAACATTACTGAGATGAGACCGGCTGTTCGGAAGCAGGAGAAAGAAACGGTCCCTGCAGCGCAAACACCGGAGCCATTTCAACTTGCAGATCCTATGAATGCTGTAACCGCTCGGGCCCCAGGGGATGCGGCCGGCCCACGGGGCAAGAGGATCCAAATCGAAACTAAGGATCTGACAGCCAACTCGGACCTGCTGGCGGCTCCCAACTTACGTCCCGCTAAGTGGAAAGTGGCAGCGCTTCTGATGACTCTTAGTGCCTCCTGTCTCAATGTTAACGTGTTGCCTCTTCCACCCGGAGCTCTTAATCTTACTACAGAGGCGGTTGCTACTTCTTTCCCAGCATGGGGTACATTTAATGTTTACAGCACCGATTCTAGAAGGGGAATTGGGTAATGTCCCAGTATCCCATGCAGCTCCCCACATCGCACTG
Source organism: Bombina bombina (assembly GCF_027579735.1). Classification (NCBI taxonomy): domain Eukaryota; kingdom Metazoa; phylum Chordata; class Amphibia; order Anura; family Bombinatoridae; genus Bombina; species Bombina bombina. The sequence continues at coordinate 1,027,696,813 of NC_069499.1, forward strand.
ATGATCTGCTGGCTCGACACTTTGGTATGAAATAGGGACACTAACTGCATACACTCGGCTCTACCTGGGGTCTTAACCTTTGAGATCTCCCTGAGAAGCTTTCACCATTCTGAACATTATACTCCCCGCTACCCAATATTTACAAACTGCTTTGTTGTAAGCTCCTAATCTTGTCACATAAATGTTCACTGTGTTAATATACCGCCCAAATTCTCAGTTCCATTTTATTTCTTTAGTTACATTTTTTACATATTTGAACTGTAAGCTTACGTTGTCCATCTATTTTGTATTGAACTGAGAGACTTTATGGCCTACTGTTTCTTCTGCCCTACATGTTATATTTGAGACTGAGGATCTCTTGGCGTTTATAGATATCTAAAGTCTCCACTGTTTACTTAAATATTATAGTTCAGGAATGTATATTGAGGATATTTTTTTTTTTTATTTTTTTTTATTTATTTATGCTTCACTCACCTAACATAGGGTAGAATTTAAATACTTAAACCCTATAGTTTCAGCTTAGTATTTGGGATTATAGAATAGCCCACTATTATACATTTTTATTTCAGATGGCAAATATTGAGTATGGCAGTCTATCTGTCTAATTTCTTTTTATGCAACTTCAGAAAGTCTCACCCTGTACTAGCTGTGGGACCTCCATGTAGAGTCCTTAGATAATCATCTCAGTTATTAATATTTATTCATCCCTAATTGATGTTTGAGGATGAGGTGGTTTTGTTTATGATACTCTTGCTGGACTTGTTTTTTTTTTTTTTCTCTTTGTTGGAGATAGACCCAGTTTTAACATTATATCTTATTCTAAGATGAACCCTTGCTTTACTGGGCTCTGCAGGAAGGTTTGATGGGGTAATATAATGTTTATGCTTGTTTCTCTCATTGGCTATTGCTAGTGGGGATCTACTGTTTTATAATATCCTCAGCAGAACTAGCTCTACGGTACAGTACAAACTCTACTACTTTATAACCCAGACTATTATGCCTAGGTAAGATACTAGCCTGTACTAGCAATATAGATACAAACAACTATTCCCACCTTATTACTTATCATATGCAAGCTTATTCATTCTTATTGCTTTATGTTTTTGAAGTTCACATAACTTGAATATTTAAATTTTGTTATTTGGGCCTCATAGGTATGTCATGATAAACCAGCTCACAATCCTCCTTATTCATTGTTACATATTGAGTTTGTCTGTTAGCTAGCTATCTTATCACATTATATGCCATTGCTGTGGCCTTAGGCTAGTGGAAGTATAGCTCCAGGAAGATTGTCCTCCGACTAACATCACCCTCGCATATTCTCCACACTATTCCACTTTTATATGCAATAAGTATTTTCATCCTCCTTCTTTGAGTCCCCCTCCTCATATAATTAAATAGCCCTTTAGCCTACACCTCTATAACGTATATAGCCCCAGGAAGATTGACCTCCGACTAACATCTCCCCTACATATGCTTCACACTATTCTACTCTTATACACATTTTTGGTCCCTGCATACAATTTACCTAGGTACCATACTAATATCTAAGCTCCTGAAACTAGTATTTACCTTATTGGAGGTGCAACACCCTACTCTCTTTAGCTAGTATATATACCCTTGTTTTTATTTTTATGCTCATCACCTGTTACTATATAGTTTAATAAGCTTGATTTTTGTCCATATGTCAAGGTCTCAAAATGTGCTGACCTCAGCTCCTAGTGAAACCATATTCTTTTATTTTAACATTATCTTAGTTAGTAACTTTGAATTACGCATATTCTATGGTATGCATACCACTTCTCTATAATTTACCTGCCATGAGTATTTTCATCCTCCTTCTTTTAGTCCCCCACCTCATATAATTAAATAGCCCTCTAGCCTACACCTTTATAACGTATTGATTGGCTCCGCCCTCCCATCTCCCCTTTATTATAAGCGGCTTCGGTCCGCTGCTTCCCCCCCCCCCTTATATACAGGCCTATGGGAGGCCTGACAACAGCCAACTCCCTACCTCTTACTTTTATTTAATCTCTAGAACGCCTTTATTGCAGAGTGGGGACCATTAGTTTTCAGTTACAAAAAAAAAAAAAAAAAAAAAAAAAATGAGGCATCTATATATGTTCCAGTCACACATGTTTTTTTTTATTTACAGTTTTACATTTTATATTAGAGATCACAATAGTAGTATTATAACTTATGTTCACCCTTATTTTTCTGTTTCTGACCTAGCTATTTATCTCATGCCACTGATCCCAACTTCCATACATGTATGGCACTACTATGGATGGGACGCTGTGATAACAAATACTATTCTAGCACACCAATGTCTTAATTAATTCTTGTTTACTCTACATATGTGAAATGTATAAGTTTTTTTTCTGTTCTGTGACTGGATATATTCTTTATGTTGTTAATTTTCAATGCCTCAATAAAAAATTATTTAAAAAAAAAAAAAAAAAATGCTAAGAACAGTACTACTTAACACAACCATACCATGGGTCCCAGACCCAGAGCAGATGTCTTATTATTATATTTTGTAAGGGTAATCATGCAGGCCGTATAGACCTCCCCCAATAGGGGGAATTACAGAGATTAAAGTGCTAAGAATAGTACTACTTATAACACAACCTAGTTACCATGGGTCCCAGACCGCATGTCTTATTATTATATTTTGTCAGGGTAATCAGGCAGGCCATATAGACCTCCCCCGATAGGGGGGTAACAGGGATTAAAGTGCTAAGAAAAGTACTAATTAACACAAGCTAGTTACCATGGGTCCCACACCATGTGCCTTGTTGTTATACTTTTTCAGGGTAATCATGCAGGCCATTTAGACCTCCCCCGATAGGGGGAGTTACAGGGATTAAAGTGCTAAGAATAGTACTACTTAACACAACCTAGTTACCATGGGTCCCAGGCCGCATGTTTAATTATTATACTTTGTCAGGGTAATTATATATCTAACAAATCTATCTATTTCTCTTCTATCGATTCTATCTAACTGTCAATCTATGTATATCTATCTATCCTATCTATCTATCTTCTGTCCGGACTGTTTTGAGACAGCCACTTGTGTTTTGGACAAATTTGAAGCAGGAGGACAGACCAATCACAGGGATTAAACTGGGAAGAATAGTAATACTTAAGAAAAACTAGTTATACCAGAACCACCATGGGTCCCAGACCACATGTTTGGTTGTTAAACTTTGTCAGGGTAATCATGCAGGCCATATAGACCTCCCCCAATAGGGGGAGTTGCAGGGATGAAAGTGCTAAGAATAGTACTACTTAACACAACCTAGTTACCATGGGTCGCAGACCACATGTTTAATTATTATACTTTGTCAAGGTAGTTATATATTTAACAAATCTATCTATTTCTCTTCTATCGATTCTATCTAACTATCAATCTATGTATATCTATCTATCCTATCTATCTATCTTCTGTCCAGACTGTTTTGAGACAGCCACTTGTGTTTTGGACAAATTTGAAGTAGGAGGACAGACCAATCACAGGGATTAAACTGCCAAGAATAGTAATACTTAAGAAAACCTAGTTATACCAGTACCACCATGGGTCCCAGACCGCATGTTTTGTTGTTATACTTTGTCAGGGTAATCATGCAGGCCATATAGACCTCCCTTGATAGGGGAAGTAACAGGGATTAAAGTGCAAAGAATAGTACAACTTAACACAACCTAGTTAACATTAACAGTGGTTCCCAGACCGCATGTCTTGTTATTAGATTTTGCCAGGATAATCAGCCAGGCCATATAGACCGCCCCCGATAGGGGGAGTAACAGGGATTAAAGTGCTAAGAATAGTAAAAATTAACACAACCTAGTTAACAGTGGTTCCCAGACCGCATGTCTTGTTGTTATATTTTGCCAGGATAATCAGGCACGCCGTATAGACCTCCCCCGATAGGGTGAGTAACAGGGATTAAAGTGCTAAGAATAGTACTACTTAACACAACCTAGTTACCATGGGTCCATGACCGCATGTTTTGTTATTATACTTTGTCAGGGTAATCATGCAGGCCATATAGACCTCCCTTGATAAGGGGAGTAACAGGGATTACAGTTCTAAGAATAGTACTACTTAACACAACCTAGTTACCATGGGTCCCAGACCAGATGTTTTGTTGTTATACTTTGTCAGGGTAATCATGCAGGCCATATAGAACTCCACCGAAAGGGGGAGTAAGAGGGATTAAAGTGCTAAGAAAAGTTTTACTTAACACAACCTAGTTACCATGGGTCCCAGACCGTGTGTCTTGTTGTTATACTTTGTCATGGTAATCATGCAGGCCATATAGACCTCCACTGATAGGAGGAGTTTCAGGGATGAAAGTGCTAAGAATAGTACTACTTAACACAACCTAGTTACCATGGGTCCCAGACCGCATATTTAATTATTATACTTTGTCAGGGTAATTATATATCTAACAAATCTATCTATTTATCTTCTATCGATTCTATCTAACTATCAATCTATGTATATCTATCTATCCTATCTATCTATCTATCTATCTATCTATCTATCTATCTATCTATCTATCTATCTTGTGTCCGGACTGTTTTGAGACAGCCACTTGTGTTTTTGACAAATTTGAAGTTGGAGGACAGACCAATCATCTTCTTCCATCTCCCGGTTCCAAAAATGCAGGCCATATAGACCTCCCTCGATAGGGGGAGTAACAGGTTGTAGTAAACTGCTAAGAATAGTACTACTTAACACACCAGGGGTCACAGACCGCATGTCTTATTGTTATACTCTGTCAGGGAAAGGATATTTCTCTCAAATCTATCTATTTATCTATCAAATCGATCTAACTATCAAAGGTATCTATCAAATGTATATTGCATCTATTGATCGATTTAATTCGTATCTATAGAATGTATATTACATATTTTGGTTGATGTAATTCGTATCTATCAAATGTATATTGCATCTTTGGATCGATAACATTCATATCTATCAAATGGATATTGCATCTATTGATTGATGTAATTCGTATCTATCAAATGTATATTGCATCTATTGATCTATGTAATTTGTATCGATCATATGTATATTGCATAGATTGAGCTATGTAATCTATGTATCTATCTATCAAATCTATCTATCTCGTGGTTGTGCAAATGGACTGTTTGCGGTTGTTTGCGGTGCATTACACTTGGAGTTTGCTCTGTCACTGTGAAGCGGCCGTAACCCATACATTACCTGATAGATACGACATCATAACTGATGTTTTAATGCACGTTATTGCAAACAATTTGGGAATGTTAGGTGATTTAGGCCCATTATGGGTTAAAAGCAGACTCTGCATCAACTAGGTAATTTTCCATGGGAGTTTTGCCATGGATCCCCCTCCAGCATGCCACAGTCCAGTTGTTAGTCCCCTTGAAACAACTTTTCCATCACTATTGTGACCAGAAAGAGTCCTTGTAGGTTTTAAAGTTCGCTTGCCTATTGAAGTCAATGGCAGTTTGCGCGGTTTGCCGGTTCGCGAACAATACCGGAAGTTTGAGTCCGCCGTTCGTGAACCGAAATTTTTAAGTTTGCGACATCACTAGTGAAGTATAGAAGATCTGTAGACTGCATATAAGGTTCAAACAAATTATTGCATTTAATACCGGGGATACTTACCATACATAAAGGTTACCACTTAATTTGTTGTGGGAGATTCAGTATATATGCATAATAGATTTTTATATAAGTAATCTAGCACTGGTTACTCTATCTGATTGTGTACAGGGCTGCCGGTGGCCAAGGCAGCAAGCTATACATAGTACATGTGATATACATAATTTCTCACACATTATATGGAGGTCATTCATGGATACTTTTTTCAATCACAGTATTTTTTTATTTATCTGAACCCTGACCCATTGTACGTTTTCTAAATTCTCGTGAATGAGAACTTAGTTTATATCCCTCTCCAAAACCCATACATTAGTCCGGTGACATTATACCATTAGACCACTTTTTATTAATGTGTCTGGCTAACCAGTGTATTCTTATTTGCTGTATATTACCATATTAGTAGATTATTGCTATATAGAAATTTTGAATTGAGCAGTTATTTAAATAATTTTGCATTCCATATTTGAAAATATTTTCTTGATGGTATACAACTGCTCTTTAATATCCCAATTCAATGTACAGATATCTCTGGTCTTAATCTTGCTATAATCCCTGTTCAGTGTCTAGGTAGTATAATAGTCTCATACAAATCTGGGATATAACTTCCTCCCCATTGATTCTTTGGTTGTTACTAGAATTCAGTTGATAATTCTATCTTCGGTACGTCTTCAAGGGTATTCATGCTAAAATAATTTAATACTTCCTAGAATCCTATATGATGTCCTCTACTAATCTGTTTCCATATCATAGTTTGTTATATATAGTTTAAAGTAATCTAAAAGGAGGTTCACCCTTTGAGATCCAAGAGTAATCTCACAGTTCTTCTAAGATTACCCTCTAAAATCCTGCAATTTCCATACTCTCAAGAGGTCCAGGAGATGCCGTCTGGATGAAGACTTCTGCCCATTTGAAGGACCACTTCTCACGGCTTGGATGAAGACTTCTCCCAGCTTTGTTGAGGACTTCTCCCGGCTTCGTTGACGATGGATGTCGGCTCTTCAAAACTGTAATGGATCTTCAGGGGTTAGTGTTGGTTTATTGGGTGGGTTTTAGTTTTAGATTAGGGTTTGGGCAGCAATAGATCTAAATGCCCTTTTAAGGGCAATGCGCATCCAAATGCCCTTTTCAGGGCATTGGGGAGCTTAGGTTTTTTTAGTTAGGGTTTTATTTGGGGGGTTGGTTGTGTGGGCGGTGGGTTTTACTGTTGGGGAGTTGTTTGTATTTTTTTTTAAAGGTAAAATGCCTTTTGCAATGCCTCGCAAAAGGCCATTTTAAGGGCTATTGGTAGTTTATTGTAGGCTAGGTGTTTTTTTTTATTTTGGGGGGCTTTTTTATTTTGATAGGGCTATTAGATTAGGTGTAATTAGTTTAAATATCTTGTAATTTGTTTTTTTATTTTTTGTAATCCAGGTATTGGTATTTAATTTTGTTAATTTATTTAATTGTACTGTAAGGTTAGGTGTTAGTGTAAGACAGGTTATGTTTTATTTTACAGGTAAATTTGTATTTATTTTAGCTAGGTAGTTAGTAAATAGTTAATAACTATTTAGTAACTATCCTACCTAGTTAAAATAAATACAAACTTACCTGTGAAATAAATATAAACCCTAAAGTAGATACAATGTAACTATTAGTTATATTGTAGCTAGCTTAGAGTTTATTTTATAGGTAAGTATTTAGTTTTAAATAGGAATTATTTAGTTAACAATAGGAATTTTTAGTTAGATTTATTTTAATTATATTTAAGTTAGGGGGTGTTAGGGTTAGGTTTAGACTTAGGTTTAGGGGTTAATAACTTTAGTATAGTTGCGGTGACATTGGGGGTGGCAGATTAGTGGTTAATAAATGTAGGTAGGTGGCAGTGATGTTAGGGGTGGCAGATTAGGGGTTAATAATATTTAAATAGTGTTTGAGATGCGGGAGTTCGGCAGTTTAGGGTTTAATATGTTTATTATAGTGGCAGCGATGTCCGGAGCGGCAGATTAGGGGTTAATAAGTATAATGTAGGTGTCGTCAATGTCAGGGGCGGCAGATTAGGGGTTAATAAGTGTAAGATTAGGGGTGTTTAGACTCGGGGTTCATGTTAGGGTGTTAGGTGTAAACATACATTTTCTTTCCCCATAGGAATCAATGGGGTTGCGTTACGGAGCTTTACACTGCTTTTTTGCAGGTGTTAGACTTTTTTTCAGCTGGCTCTCCCCATTGATGTCTATGGGAAAATCGTGCACGAGCATGTAAAACCAGCTCACCGCTGACTTAAGCAGCACTGGTATTGAAGTGCGGTATGGAGCTCAATTTTGCTCTATGCTGACTTCTTGTCTTTTAAATTACCTGTAATACCAGCGCTGTAGGTAAGTGAGCGGTGACAATAACGTGCAAGTTAGCACCGCACCCCTCATAATGCAAAACTCGTAATCTAGCCGAAAATTATTCACACATATATATTAAACATTAAAGGGACATGAAACCAATGAAACATTTTTTTTTCATGATTTAGGCAGAACATACAATTTTAAACAACTTTGCAGTTTTCTTCTATTATCAAATTTGCTTAATTTTCTTGGTATGCTTTGTTGAAGGAGCAGCAGTGCACTACTGGTTTCTAAATGAACACATGGGTGAGCCAATGACAATCTGTATATATATGCAACCACCAATCAGCAGCTAGAACCTAGGTTCTTTGCTGCTCCTGATTTTTTCTAGATAAACCTTTCAGCAAAAGATAACAAGAGAAGGAAGCAAACTAAATAATAGAAGCAAATTGGAATGATGTTTAAAATCGTATGCTAAATCATGAATCTTTAATTATCACTTTACTGTCCTGTTACAGAAGCATTAGTTATTTTGTTGTGAAGAGCTTATTTCCCAGCAGCAATGCCTGAACCAGCCAAGCCAGCGCCTAAGAAGGGCTCCAAGAAAACCGTAACAAGTATCATTTCATAAAGAGTTAACTTTTTTTTCAGCTTTTAGAAACTATTTTCTAAATACAAGTTTGCTGGCCTCAGCTCTAATTAAGTTTAGTGATAAAACATTCACATTGTCTAATCACCTCCGGAGTCAGACTGCTAATTGATAAGATGGACTGCATTGTTTTTTTATGTGTAACTTGTTATCTGAAGTACTGTAATCCTATTGTGGCCTGTCAAAGGACATTGTCTCTCTATCTAAATGTGTTATGGGGGATTTTATGCTTCCCCCCCTGGGAGTGCCCTGTGTGCATGTAACCTCAATAAAAAGCAGGCTGGGCATCCCAGTCCTGAGTTCTTGGTTGACCCTCAATCGCAGCGTTGACTCGTTTTTGTGGGCAGAAGGGTATCCTAGCTGTACTACAGCTAAGGGGGATTATTCTACATTTGCGAGACTCATATAGAATACTATGGAAAGCAGCTTCTCCCCTCTTCAGCAATAGGGATCCAGGCTACTAAGCAGTCCATCTCTCAGTGAGACTAAGGGTAACCGTAACATGTCCCTTTAAACAGTGTGCGTTTGTATTATTGTTTCTGCTACTTGGAGGGAAGGCAGCATTTAGGAGAAGGCGTAAGAGGAGATTTTGTCCCCTACATATTCCATCCGTATTTTGCTATAGTCCACAGACAGCAAGGCTTGCCACTGTTATATTGGTACAAATTGCATTGTTTTGAAGATGCTATCGGTTAAAGCCAATTACGCAACACTGTGTAGCAGTTTTGAAAGTTAGAATATCCACAATTTTCAGAGCTAAATTATGTTACAGGGGCTAAATAAGTATATTGCTAAGTAGTTTTACTACACATAGCTACATTTTATATTAAAATCTCAAGGTGTTTTCTTTAAAAGAGGTTAAAGAATTGATTTGAGGGATTGACCCATCCCACAAATGACAATTCCCTTTAAAAAACAAAACAAAAACGAATTTATATGATAAAAATCTAATTAAATGTTAATTTAATAGCAGAAAAACAAAGAGTGAAAAAAATGAATAGGGTTTGGGAAAAATGAATGCTTTTAACTTCTCTTTGCTTCAAAGACATTTTGTGCTACCATGCCTCAATCCTGAATCGTTATTTTTAGTGTTAAAATGATAAAAAAAATGAGGAATAACAAACAAAACCAAGGGAGAATTAAGACTTAGTGGAGCCTTTTTCATTGTATTAAATTGAGGCGCAATACGGATATTACTGGAATAGCGACTAAGGTATGAAGAAAGTATGTACATGTTTTTTTCTGATGTTGGTCTTGTTTCAGGGGGGTCTTTTGTGTGCTCAGATACGATAAGGATGACTGACACCTCCTGCTAGCAGCCGATTGGCCGTGAATGTGCAGAGGGTAGAATTGCACAAGCATTTCAGCAGAAATGTTTGTGCAATGTTAAATGCCGACAGCGTATGCTGTCTGCATCTAGCGATGTCGGTCGGACATGATCCGCTACAGCCGATCATGTCCGTCCAAAATTAATAAATCTCCCCCAAAGGGTGCTGATGGACATGTTTGAAGCACTTGGGTGCTGTGCGGGTTAGCACTGGAAAGTCATATAATACAGTATTTGGAGGCAGGAATTTGTGCAATTAAAAAATTTAAAACAAAAAGAGAAAAGTCCAATTTGATACATAGAAATATCCACTATAAAAGCAGCCTAGGATCTTGAACAATATATTATACAAGAGACATCTGGAAATAAGACAAAAATCGTATATCTTATATATAAGATATTGAAGAAGCACAAAAAGAGACTAAAGCACTAAACTAAAAAGATGTGTAGCATAGCAGAGAAAAACGAAAAAGAAATAGAAATAGAAATCTGTCAGAATAAAAGCATGTACAAAAAAACTTTAAAAAAAAAGGAGCTTATAAAAAACAACTGCAAAGAAGTGGACAAAATATAAACAATTTACGCCAAGCCAAAATAATGAAACTAAAGGCAGTTTAGCCGAGTTTTTCCTGGTGAAGTAGATGAAAACAAATAACAGGTAAATGAGAACAGTGCAATCATAAGGAACAAAACACATTGCCAACTAAAAAAATAATACAGTAAAGTCATAATTGATTAAAAAAAAAAAACAACTAAATTCTGGAAAAAGTCCAAACCCCAGCTGGTTCATAACTTAAAAAAAAACATTAGCACTGAACAAGCACTCAAGGAAATACAGCAACGTATGCCACTGTCTATGAGGAGTGAGCCAAAAAATATATTTACTCATTTATTCATTTCATTATTTGTTTGATATTCCATTTTAGCTAAGCAGGATTAAATGTCTGTTTAAAGGGGTCATAAGCTTTTTTTTCTTACACACAACCCTGTTAATGTCCCTTTATAATGCTGAAATAAATTGAAATAAAAAAAAGCCATAAGTAAGGGTTACAATAGAAATGAAAATTAGCCAAAATATATTAGTTTAAGTTCACTTAACTCTGTAATGGCGGTAACTCTATAGTATGTACCGCCTATAAGGAAGGTATCACTTAGCTTGCATGTATAAGGTACTGGGCGATCAAAAATGCTGCTGTAGCACTATATAAGTAAATAATCTACAAACATGTAAATTTACATATTCCCCAATAGTGAGATATCTAGAAGCTAGGTTGGTACCCATACTAGACATATTTAGAGAAGTATATCTAATTTAGAGCAGAGCAGGTGCCTTAATACCGTAATAGGTGAAAGATATCTATGGGTCCAATCTGAGATATAATGGCTCTCTCAGGTATATAGAGGAGCAAGTTAATATTAGTTATTATCTACAAAAAAATTCACCCCGTCTAGCCTCAAATATTACCTCAGGGGAAGATGTGTACTAAAGGAAATAACTTCTCTGTTTATATATGTAGTGCAATATAAAGTTAGGTTATGAAGTCCTGGGGCTTAATTGGGAACACACTCATCACCAATGAAACTGGTGTACTACCTAATCCTGGTATTATAAGAAATAACAGATAGGGTGATAATCCCATAGGTCACATATCTACAGAATTCAAATGTCAAGCTACTTCACAGCAAACAACACATGAACTACAGTAATATGACAATTTTTATATGTCTCATGAAACATCATCCAGTTGCCTTATATAAATGCCTAAGTTATAGCAGCACTAAAGACTAGCGTATAAATACTAATAATAGAGCTTCAGCTTCCATAAGTTATCCTAATGCAAAAATATCAAATAAAATAGTGTAAAGGGATATCAATCCTACAAATTTAAGACATCTCCTAGGGTTGCAGATAGAACATGTATTGCATAGGATAAATTAATAAGAGCAAGGAGTTTTGGCGAAATATAAGAAACTGGGCATGTCAGCCCCTATAATCTCATATATCCCATATCTCTTTTGTATGCAAATTAAGAGGTTAACATTTATGTGTCTATACGTTCTAGAGGGGGGGGGGTGATAAGTAAAGTATTTGCATGTTTAAATTAACATGTTGATAGTGATATTATCTCAGGCACATTACGGTAGGCAGAGCGATAAGATGTAATATTCTAATAACATGTAGTAAAATACAACTTAGTCCAGCATATTAATATATAGTACAGTTCTATTAATTGGGTGCAAAATGAACCTTCATATTAAAGAGAATAGTAAAAAGCTAAACCGCTACACAGACCCTATATTAGGCTTAATATTATAACCTTGCGTCCCATTAAATAAGCGTAAATAAAATGGTATGTTATAAACAATTCAATGAGGTGCACATCTGTGTCTAAGTTGTTGTTATAAGCTAGGGATGTATCCAGATATGACACCATAGGCATATCTCTGCTTCTAAATGTACGTAGTGCAAACATTTAGCTTCGTAATAAGAGACTTTATACAAATGAGGTGGAATAAGAGCATGTTAAATCTAATTTAAATTAACTAAAATGAGAACATATCTTATAAGTCTCGTGAAGTAGTGTAAGGCATTTCCATACAACCTTTAAGAAGATGATAAACAGTTATGTCTTGTACTAACATAAGAGATTTAAAATATTGATGAGCCATGATATAGGAATAAGAAACTATAAGTATATTAGGCGTCAAGACCTCGTGTCACATAGAATTGAACTGCAAGATATTAATATGGGGTGTTAATCAAGATCCCCACCACCCTCACCGGCTAGGGGAAATGCAGGTACCATATGGTCCGAATAGAGTAGGACTCAGCCCCTAGTAACAGTAATATATGTACAATAGATATCACTCTTGCCCCAATATGTCAGCCTATAGTATGCGGCATCTAGAATGTAAAAAATTAGGGTGACTGTTGGAATGTAAAATTAAAGGAATATAGTGGTGAGCTTTCATTGGTCTCATCATGACCTGGAGACAGTGCTTTATATACCAGAATGAATCTTTGCACAAGGCATATGAGGACTCGAGTAGAATTAAACACATAATACAACGGCATCATGACCAGCATTAGGAACATATAAAGAGCACTATACCAAAATGCAGATAACTGAAGCCCTAACTAAGGAGCCCCAGTGTGCTGGTTACTAACATTAAGGTTACAGCCTATATGTATTATTCAGTTTCATCTCAGGTAGACATAAGTTAATATATAACAACATAGTGTTAAAGGAGCTGACATTATACTAATATATAACAGCTAGTTAATATAATACAGCAAAGTTTTTTTTTTTTTTTGTTTTTTAAATATCACAAATACAAGATTAGGTTATAGTATACTAGAAGGCTCCATTGACGTGTTTAGCTCTAAAACAGTAAGTTAGTGATACATTATCAATCGCACAAAATCAATATTGCTTAATGTGGCATTCTGTTATATACGAGACCTTTCATGTATCTAGTTAATATTGCAGTATAAACAGCTTAATGACAGTACCAATGCCACTGGACATTTGTGGGTAATGGCACCGTCCTGAACAGTGTCAGCCATACAGATAAAGCATATAATTGCAGTGCAAAGAAAAGTTTCACTGTAAAAACATACATTTAAAACTAGCATAGAAATGGTTCCAACTAATGCAGAAAGTTTAGATCATAACACAATAGAATTAAACAAGGTAGGAATATAAACTATGATGAACTTTTAAGCTATAAACTGAGGTCAGAACAATATGCATAGCAAATGGTGCATGCATAGATAATTGAGTTCATTATATATGTATATTGCGTTAGGAGTGTGAAAACGCATATAAGTTGTCCAGACTGCAAATCTAATGACACGGTCATATTCAGCAGTTAATAATGTAAGCGTATGCATTCTTTAGCTGACTGCAGAAATATATATTAGATCAGCAAAGTTTAAATAGATCACAGTTCCCTTTTCAAAGTGTTCCAACAAACAAACAGTCCATCGGCACATAGGGTATTGAGAGTTGACATACTTCACCCGACTCCATTTCGGATGGCACTGAACTCATGGCTCTGAGCAGGCATATTAAGTAAGACCCATCTGTGTGCGGTCAATTTCCCTGTAGGTATTAACAGCCCTCTGGTCTTCCAAGAGTAGGCGGACGCATCCTCCGCCATGGCCGCTGACATCTGCTCCACTTCACTCTGGGCTCACAAGTTAAGTACGGCTATTGATCTCACCGCCACCGACAAGGCTAGCGGTAGGCACCGCTCTTCAACAATTGATAGGTGCGACTTAGGGTTCAGTGCCAGTTGTAGCGAGCGTTGCATATCTATGTTTTTGAAGAGTCTCTCTAGTCCCTCTAGTTCCGGCCCAGCGATCTCTGTGTGGACTAATATGGCTGATCTTGCTGGTGCCAGGTCGTTGTGTGTATTACCAGGTAATACCGCAGTCAGGTCCCGTCTGGGCAGCGTAGGTTGTGGTGGCTCAGAGGGGTGTTGAGTAGGCAGCAGATTGTCTGGCCGGCTATCCACGTGGGTAATGCATCTTGTAAAGTGAGTAGCACCATCTTGGTCACGCAGCTTTTCAATGTCAGATCTTAAGCTGTAAAAATGAGCATCGGCTTTGTCCAAAAGGTCCCCCAAAATAGAAGCGAGGTATATGGAAGATTTCTCCATCTCATAGGCTTAAAAAATAAGCTAGGAAGGGTGTTAACACGGCATATAGAAAGGCTTTTGGGATCGGGTTTCAGGAGCTCTCCTAAAACATGTATTTTCTCAGTGGCAGTTGGCTCCGCCCCCCAGATGCAGGCCCATTTTTGGTGAACAACCTAGGTTGTCCTTGCTGATTGGTGGATACATTCATCAACCAATCAAAAACTGCTGTCCAGAGTCCTGAACCAAGAAAAAAGCTTAGATGCCTTCTTTTTCATATAAAGATAGCAAGAGAACAAAGAAAAATTGATAATAGGAGTAAATTAGAAAGTTTCTTAAAATTGCATGGTCTATCTGAATCACGAAAGAAAATTTTTGGGTTCAGTGTCCCTTTAACTGTTTCACAAAACAAAAAAAGTGTTACAAATCAAATAAAAAATAAATTACAAAGTACAATTACACATAATAACACTATCTAATAAAAATTATTAAAAAAAATATTGCACAAAAAAGTTATAAGTGGTCAAAGATATGAAGGGCCTATTTATCATATGTCTGTCAGACCTGATCCGACAGTGCGGATCAGGTCCGACAGACATCGCTGAATGCAGAGAGCAATACTCTCTCCAAATTCAGCATTGCACCAGCAGCTCACAAGAGCTTCTGGTGCAATGCTACCCCCTGCAGACTCGTGGCCAATCGGTCGCCAGCAGGGGGGTGTCAATCAACCCGATCGTACTCGATCGAGTTGATTTCCGGCAATTCCTGTCTGTCTCATCAGCGGACAGGGTTATGGAGCAGTGGTCTTTAGACCACTGCTCCATAACTTGTGTTTCTTGCAAGTCTTAAGACTCGCCAGAAACACAGGCCCACAAGCTCCTTACGGTGACAGACCAAACTCCCAGTTTAACGCACCGCAAACAACCGCAAACAGTCCATTTGCACTACCACCAGATAGATAGATTTGATAGATACATAGATGCATAGATTAGATAGATCAATAGATGCAATATACATTTGATAGATACGATAGATAGATAGATTTGATAGATAAATAGATAGATTTGATAGATATATAATTTCCCAGACAGAGAATTACACGACGTGCGGTCTGGGACCCATGGTAAGGTTCCCAGAGGCAGCTGCGGCGCCTCCTACTTCAAATTTGGAGCACTGCGCGTTCTGATCAGTTTAATATCTGTTACTCCCCCTATCGGGGGAGGTGTATATGGCATGGATTTTAGGAACCGGGAGATGGAAAAAGATGCTTGGTCGGTCCTCCTAGTTAGATAGATTTGATAGATAAATAGATAGATTTGATAGATATATAATTTCCCAGACAGAGAATTACAAGAAGTGCATTCTGGGACCCATGGTAAGGTTCCCAGAGGCAGTTGCGGCGCCAGGGGACGTGTATAAGGCATGGATTTTAGGAACCGGGAGATGGAAAAAGATGCTTGGTTGGTCCTCCTACTTCAAATTTGGGGCACTGCGCGTGCAATCGTGGCCGGACTTTTAGCCGATGGCCATTTGGCCAACAGACATTTGTCCAACAGACATTTGGCCGAAACACAAGTGGCTGTCACAAAACAGTCCGGCCACGAGATAGATAGATTTGATAGATAGATACATAGATTACATAGATCAATAGATGCAATATTCATTTGATAGATACGATTGATAGGCGCCAGGGGAGGTGTATATGGCATGGATTTTCGGAACCGGGAGATGGAAAAAGATGCTTGGTCGGTCCTCCTACTTCAAATTTGGGGCACTGCGTGTGCAATCGTGGCCGGACTTTTAGCCGACGGCCATTTGGCCGACAGACATTTGTCTGACGGACATTTGGCCGAAACACAAGTGGCTGTCACAAAACAGTCCGGCCACGAGATGGATAGATTTGATAGATAGATACATAGATTACATAAATCAATAGATGCAATATACATTTGATAGATACGATTGATAGTTATATAGATTTGATAGATAAATAAATAGATTTGAGAGATATATAATTTCCCAGACAGAGAATTACAAGACGTTCGGTCTGTGACCCATGGTAAGGTTCCCAGAGGAAGTTGCGGCGCCAGGGGAGGTGTATATGGCATGGATTTTCGGAACCGGGAGATGGAAAAAGATGATTGGTCGGTCTTCCTACTTAAAATTTTTGGCACTGCGTGTGCAATCTACTATAGCACCAGATATGAGTGGTGTGTTAAGTAGTACTATTCTGATCAGTTTAATACCTGTTACTCCCCCTATCAGGGGAGGTGTATATGGCATGGATTTTAATGAAAAAAGATGCTTGGTCGGTCCCCCTACTTCAAATTTGGGGCACTGCGCGTGCAGTCTACTGTGGCACCAGATATGAGTGGTGTGTTAAGTAGTACTATTCTGATCAGTTTAATACCTGTTACTCCCCCTATCGGGGGAGGTGTATATGGCATGGATTTTAAGAACCGGGAGATGGAAAAAGATGCTTGGTCGGTCCTCCTACTTCAAATTTGGCCGAAACACAAGTGGCTGTCACAAAACAGTCCGGCCATGAGATAGATAGAGTTGATAGATAGATAGATACATAGATTACATAGATAAATAGATGCAATATACATTTGATAGATACAATTGATAGTTAGAGAGATTTGATAGATAAATAGATAGATTTGATAGATATATTATTTCCCAGACAGAGAATTACAAGACGTGCGTTCTGGGACCCATGGTAAGGTTCCCAGAGGCAGTTGCGGTGCCAGGGGACGTGTATAAGGCATGGATTTTAGGAACCGGGAGATGGAAAAAGATGCATGGTCGGTCCAACTACTTCAAATTTGGGGCACTGCGCGTGCAATCGTGGCCGGACTTTTAGCCGACGGCCATTTGGCCAACAGACATTTGTCCAACAGACATTAGGCCGAAACACAAGTGGACAAGTGGATGTCACAAAACAGTCCGGCCACGAGATAGATAGATTTTATAGATAGATACATAGATTACATAGATAATTTCTGATCAGTTTAATACCTGTTACTCCCCCTATCGGGGGAGGTGTATATGGCATGGATTTTAGGAACCGGGAGATGGAAAAAGATGCTTGGTCGGTCCTCCTACTTCAAATTTGGCCGAAACACAAGTGGCTGTCACAAAACAGTCCGGCCATGAGATAGATAGATTTGATAGATAGATACATAGATTACATAGATCAATAGATGCAATATACATTTGATAGATACAATTGATAGTTAGAGAGATTTGATAGATAAATAGATAGATTTGATAGATATATAATTTCCCAGACAGAGTATTACAAGACGTGCGGTCTACGACCCATGGTAAGGTTTCCAGAGGCAGTTGCTGCGCCAGGGGACGTGTATATGGCATTGATTTTAGGAACCGGGAGATGGAAAAAGATGCTTGGTCGGTCCTCCTACTTCAAATTTGGGGCACTGCGTGTGCAATCGTAGCCGGACTTTTAGCCGTTTGTCTGACGGACATTTGGCCGAAACACAAGTGGCTGTGACAAAACAGTTCGGCCACGAGATGGATAGATTTGATAGATAGATACATAGATTACATAGATCAATAGATGCAATATACATTTGATAGATACGATTAATAGTTATATAGATTTGATAGATAAATAGATAGATTTGATAGATATATAATTTCCCAGACAGAGAATTACAAGACGTGCGTTCTGGGACCCATGGTAAGGTTTTTCAGTGCCAGTTGTGGCGCCAGGGTAGGTGTATATGGCATGGATTTTCGGAACCGGGAGATGGAAAAAGATGATTGGTCGGTCCTCCTACTTCAAATTTGGGGCACTGCGTGTGCAATCTGCTATGGCACCAGTTATGAGTGGTGTGTTAAGTTTTACTATTCTGATCAGTTTAATACCTGTTACTCCCCCTACCGGGGGAGGTGTATATGGCATGGATTTTAGGAACCGAGAGATGAAAAAAGATGCTTGGTCGGTCCTCCTACTTCAAATTTGGGGCACTGCGCGTGCAATCTACTGTGGCACCAGATATGAGTGGTCTGTTAATAGTACTATTCTGATCAGTTTAATACCTGTTACTCCTCCTATCGGGGGAGTTGTATATGGCATGCATTTTAGGAACCGGGAGATGGAAAAAGATGCTTAGTCGGTCCTCCTACTTCAAATTTGGGGCACTGCGCGTGCAATCGTGGCCAGACTTTTAGTGGACGGCCATTTGGCCGACAGCCATTTGTCCGACGGACATTTGGCCGAAACACAAGTGGCTGTCACAAAACAGTCCAGCTACGAGATAGATAGATTTGATAGATAGATACATAGTTTACATAGATCAATAGATGCAATATACATTTGATAGATATGATTGATAGTTAGATAGACTTGATAGATAAATAGATAGATTTGATAGATATATAATTTCCCAGACAGAATATTACAAGACGTGCGCTCTGGGACCCATGGTAAGGTTCCCAGAGGCAGTTGTTGCACCAGGGGACGTGTATATGGCATTGATTTTAGGAACAGGGAGATGGAAAAAGATGCTTGGTCGGTCCTCCTACTTCAAATTTGGGGCACTGCATGTGCAATCGTGGCCGGACTTTTAGCCGACAGCCATTTGGCCGACGGACATTTGTCTGACGGGCTTTTGGCCGAAACACAAGTGGCTGTCACAAAACAGTCCGGCCACGAAATGGATAGATTTGATAGATAGATAGATACATAGATTACATAGATCAATAGATGCAATATACATTTGATAGATATGATTAATAGTTAGATAGATTTGATAGATAAATAGATAGATTTGATAGATATATAATTTCCCAGACAGAGAATTACAAGACGTGCGATCTGAGACCCATGGTAAGGTTCCCAGAGGCAGTTGCGGCGCCAGGGGAGGTGTATATGGCATGGATTTTCAGAACCGGGAGATGGAAAAAGATGATTGGTCGGTCCTCCTACTTCAAATTTGGGGCACTGCGTGTGCAATCTACTGTGGCACCAGATATGGGTGGTGTGTTAAGTTTTACTATTCTGATCAGTTTAATACCTGTTACTCCCCCTATCGGGGGAGGTGTATATGGCATGGATTTTAGGAACCGGGAGATGAAAAAAGATGCTTGGTCGGTCTTCCTACTTCAAATTTGGGGCACTGCGAGTGCAATCTACTGTGGCACCAGATATGAGTGGTTTGTTAAGTAGTAGTATTCTGATCAGTTTAATACCTGTTACTCCCCTATCGGGGGAGGTGTATATGGCATGGATTTTAGGAACCGGGAGATGGAAAAAGATGCTTGGTCGGTCCTCCTACTTCAAATTTGGGGCACTTCGCGTGCAATCGTGGCCAGACTTTTAGCGGACGGCCATTTGTCGGACTGCCATTTGTCCGACTGTCATTTGTCCGACGGACATTTGGCCGAAACACAAGTGGCTGTCACAAAACATTCCGGCCACGAGATAGATAGATTTGATAGATAGATTCATAGATTACATAGATCAATAGATGCAATATACATTTGATAGATACGATTGATAGTTAGATAGATTTGATAGATAAATAGATAGATTTGATAGATATATAATTTCCCAGACAGAGAATTACAAGACGTGCGGTCTGAGACCCATGGTAAGGTTCCCAGAGGCAGTTGCGTCGCCAGGGGACGTGTATATGGCATGGATTTTAGGAACCAGGAGATGGAAAAAGATGCTTGTTCGGTCCTCCTACTTCAAATTTGGGGCACTGCGCGTGCAATCTTGGCCGGACATTTAGCCGACGGACATTTGTCTGACGGACATTTGGCCGAAACACAAGTGGCTGTCACAAAACAGTCCGGCCACGAAATGGATAGATTTGATAGATAGATACATAGATTACATAGATCAATAGATGCAATATACATTTGATAGTTACGATTAATAGTTAGATAGATTTGATAGATAAATAGATAGATTTGATAGATATATAATTTCCCAGACAGAGAATTACAAGACGTGCCGTCTGGGACCCATGGTAAGGTTCCCAGAGGCAGTTGCAGCGCCAGGGGAGGTGTATATGGCTTGGATTTTCAGAACCGGGAGATGGAAAAAGATGATTGGTCGAAACTTCTACTTCAAATTTGGGGCACTGCATGTGCAATCTACTGTGGCACCAGATATGAGTGGTGTGTTAAGTAGTACTATTCTGATCAGTTTAATACCTGTTACTCCCCCTATCGGGGGAGGTGTATATGGCATGGATTTTAGGAACCGGGAGATGGAAAAAGATGCTTGGTCGGTCCTCCTACTTCAAATTTGGGCACTGCGCGTGCAATCTACTGTGGCACCAGATATGAGTGGTGTGTTAAGTAGTACTATTCTGATCAGTTTAATACCTGTTACTCCCCCTATCGGGGGAGGTGTATATTGCATGGATTTTAGGAACCGGGAGATGGAAAAAGATGCTTAGTCTGTCCTCCTACTTCAAATTTGGGGCACTGCGCATGCAATCGTGGCCGGACTTTTAGCCGACGGACATTTGGCCGAAACACAAGTGGCTGTCACAAAACAGTCCGGCCATGAGATAGATAGATTTGATAGATAGATACATAGATTACATAGATCAATAGATGCAATATACATTTGATAGATACGATTGATAGATAGATTTGATAGATATATAATTTCCCAGACAGAGAATTACAAGACGTGCGGACTGCGACCCATGGTAAGGTACCCAGAGGCAGTTGCTGCGCCAGGGGACGTGTATATGGCATGGATTTTAGGAACCGGGAGATGGAAAAAGATGCTTGGTCGGTCCTCCTACTTCAAATTTGGGACACTGTGTGTGCAATTGTGGCCGGACTTTTAGCCGACGGCCATTTGGCTGACATACATTTGTCTGACGGACATTTGGCCGAAACACAAGTGGCTGTAACAAAACAGTCCGGCTACGAGATGGATAGATTTGATAGATAGATACATAGATTACATAGATCAATAGATGCAATATACATTTGATTGATACGATTAATAGTTAGATAGATTTGATAGATAAATAGATAGATTTGATAGATATATAATTTCCCAGACAGAGAATTACAAGACATGCGGTCTGGGACCCATGGTAAGGTCAGTTGCGGCGCCAGGGGAGGTATATATGGCATGGATTTTCGGAACCGGGAGATGGAAAAAGATGATTGGTCGGTCCTCCTACTTCAAATTTGGGGCACTGCGTGTGCAATCTGCTGTGGCACCAGATATGACTGGTGTGTTAAGTTTTATTATTCTGATCAGTTTAATACCTGTTACTCTCCCTATCGGGGGAGGTGTATATGGCATGGATTTTAGGAACCGGGAGATGGAAAAAGATGCTTGGTCGGTCCTCCTACTGCAAATTTTGGGCACTGCACGTGCAATCGTGGCCAGACTTTTAGCGGACGGCCATTTGTCCGACGGACATTTGTCCGACGGACATTTGGCCGAAACACAAGTGGCTGTCACAAAACAGTCCGGCCACGAGATAGATAGATTTGATAGATAGATACATAGATTACATAGATCAATAGATGCAATATACATTTGATAGATATGATTGATAGTTAGATAGATTTGATAGATAAATAGATAGATTTGATAGATATATAATTTCCCAGACAGAGAATTACAAGACGTGTGGTCTGGAACCCATGGTAAGGTTCCCAGAGGCAGTTGCGTCGCCAGGGGACGTGTATATGGCATGGATTTTAGGAACTGGGAGATGGAAAAAGATGCTTGGTCGGTCTTCCTACTTCAAATTTGGGGCACTGCGCGTGCAATCTTGGCCGGACATTTAGCCGACAGCCATTTGGCTGACAGACATTTGTCCGATGGACATTTTGCCGAAACACAAGTGGCTGTCACAGAACAGTCCGGCCACGAGATAGATAGATTTGATAGATAGATACATAGATTACATAGATCAATAGACGCCATATACATTTAATAGATACGATTGATTGTTAGATAGATTTGATAGATAAATAGATAGATTTGATAGATATATAATTTCCCAGACAGAGAATTACAAGACGTACGGTCTGTGACCCATGGTAAGGTTCCCAGAGGCAGTTGCTGCGCCAGGGGACGTGTATATGGCATGGATTTTAGGAACCGGGTGATGAAAAAAGATGCTTGGTCGGTCCTCCTACTTCAAATTTGGGGCACTGCGCATGCAATCGTGGCCGAACTTTTAGCCGACAGCCATTTGGCCGATGGACATTTTTCCGACGGACATTTGGCCGAAACACAAGTGGCTGTCACAAAACAGTCCGGCCATGAGATAGATAGATTTGATAGATAGATACATAGATTACATAGATCAAAAGATGCAATATACATTTGATAGATACGATTGATAGTTAGATAGATTTGATAGATAAATAGATAGATAGATTTGATAGATATATAATTTCCCAGACAGAGAATTACAAGACGTGCGTTCTGTGACCCATGGTAAGGTTCCCAGAGGCAGTTGCTGCGCCAGGGGACGTGTATATGGCATGGATTTTAGGAACCGGGAGATGGAAAAAGATGCTTGGTCGGTCCTCCTACTTCAAATTTGGGGCACTGCGCATGCAATCGTGGCCGGACATTTAGCCGACAGCCATTTGGATGACAGACATTTGTCCGACGGACATTTGGCCAAAACACAAGTAGCTGTCACAAAACAGTCCAGCCACGAGATAGATAGATTTGATAGATAGATACATAGATTACATAGATCAATAGACGCAATATACATTTGATAGATACGATTGATTGTTAGATAGATTTGATAGATAAATAGATAGATTTGATAGATATATAATTTCCCAGACAGAGAATTACAAGACGTACGGTCTGTGACCTATGGCAAAGTTCCCAGAGGCAGTTGCTTCTCCAGGGGACGTGTATATAGCATGGATTTTAGGAACCGGGAGTTGGAAAAAGATGCTTGGTCGGTCCTCCTACTTCAAATTTGGGGCACTGCGCATGCAATCGTGGCCAGACTTTTAGCCGACAGCCATTTGGCCGATGGACATTTGTCCGATGGACATTTGGCCGAAACACAAGTGGCTGTCACAAAACATTCCGGCCACGAGATAGATAGATTTGATAGATAGATACATAGATTACATAGATCAAAAGATGCAATATACATTTGATAGATACGATTGATAGTTAGATAGATTTGATAGATAAATAGATAGATTTGATAGATATATAATTTCCCAGACAGAGAATTACAAGACGTGCGGTCTGTGACCCATGGTAAGGTTCCCAGAGGCAGTTGCTGCGCCAGGGGACGTGTATATGGCATGGATTTTAGGAACCGGGAGATGGAAAAAGATGCTTGGTCAGTCCTCCTACTTCAAATTTGGGGCACTGCGCGTGCAATAGTGGCCGGACATTTAGCCGACAGCCATTTGGATGACAGACATTTGTCCGACGGACATTTGGCCGAAACACAAGTGGCTGTCACAAACAGTCCGGCCACGAGATAGATAGATTTGATAGATAGATACATAGATTACATAGATCTATAGACGCAATATACATTTGATAGATATGATTGATAGTTAGATAGATTTGATAGATAAATAGATAGATTTGATAGATATATAATTTCCCAGACAGAGAATTACAAGACGTACGCTCTGTGACCCATGGTAAGGTTCCCAGAGGCAGTGCTGCGCCAGGGGACGTGTATATGGCATGGATTTTAGGAACCGGGAGATGGAAAAAGATGCTTGGTCGGTCCTCCTACTTCAAATTTGGGGCACTGCGTGTGCAATTGTGGCCGGACTTTTAGCCGACGGCCATTTGGCTGACATACATTTGTCTGACGGACATTTGGCCGAAACACAAGTGGCTGTCACAAAACAGTCCGGCTACGAGATGGATAGATTTGATAGATAGATACATAGATTACATAGATCAATAGATGCAATATACATTTGATTGATACGATTAATAGTTAGATAGATTTGATAGATAAATAGATAGATTTGATAGATATATAATTTCCCAGACAGAGAATTACAAGACGTGCGGTCTGGGACCCATGGTAAGGTCAGTTGCGGCGCCAGGGGAGGTATATATGGCATGGATTTTCGGAACCGGGAGATGAAAAAAGATGATTGGTCGGTCCTCCTACTTCAAATTTGGGTCACTGCGTGTGCAATCTGCTGTGGCACCAGATATGACTGGTGTGTTAAGTTTTATTATTCTGATCAGTTTAATACCAGTTACTCTCCCTATCGGGGGAGGTGTATATGGCATGGATTTTAGGAACCGGGAGATGGAAAAAGATGCTTGTTCGGTCCTCCTACTTCAAATTTTGGGCACTGCGCGTGCAATCATGGCCAGACTTTTAGCGGACGGCCATTTGTCCGACGGACATTTGTCCGACGGACATTTGGCCGAAACACAAGTGGCTGTCACAAAACAGTCCGGCCACAAGATAGATAGATTTGATAGATAGATACATAGATTACATATATCAATAGATGCAATATACATTTGATAGATATGATTGATAGTTAGATAGATTTGATAGATAAATAGATAGATTTGATAGATATATAATTTCCCAGACAGAGAATTACAAGACGTGTGGTCTGGGACCCATGGTAAGGTTCCCAGAGGCAGTTGCGTCACCAGGGTACGTGTATATGGCATGGATTTTAGGAACTGGGAGATGGAAAAAGATGCTTGGTCGGTCCTCCTACTTCAAATTTGGGGCACTGCGCGTGCAATCGTGGCCGGACATTTAGCCGACAGCCATTTGGCTGACAGACATTTGTCCGACGGACATTTGGCCGAAACACAAGTGGCTGTCACAAAACAGTCCGGCCACGAGATGGATAGATTTGATAGATAGATACATAGATTACATAGATCAATAGACGCAATATACATTTGATAGATACGATTGATTGTTAGATAGATTTGATAGATAAATAGATAGATTTGATAGATATATAATTTCCCAGACAGAGAATTACAAGATGTACGCTCTGTGACCCATGGTAAGGTTCCCAGAGGCAGTTGCTGCGCCAGGGGACGTGTATATGGCATGGATTTTAGGAACCAGGAGATGGAAAAAGATGCTTGGTCGGTCCTCCTACTTCAGATTTGGGGCACTGCGCATGCAATCGTGGCCGGACTTTTAGCCGACAGCCATTTGGCCGATGGACATTTGACCGATGGACATTTGGCCGAAACACAAGTGGCTGTCACAATACAGTCCGGCCACGAGATAGATAGATTTGATAGATAGATACATAGATTACATAGATCAATAGACGCCATATACATTTAATAGATACGATTGATTGTTAGATAGATTTGATAGATAAATAGATAGATTTGATAGATATATAATTTCCCAGACAGAGAATTACAAGACGTACGGTCTGTGACCCATGGTAAGGTTCCCAGAGGCAGTTGCTGCGCCAGGGGACGTGTATATGGCATGGATTTTAGGAACCGGGTGATGAAAAAAGATGCTTGGTCGGTCCTCCTACTTCAAATTTGGGGCACTGCGCATGCAATCGTGGCCGAACTTTTAGCCGACAGCCATTTGGCCGATGGACATTTTTCCGATGGACATTTGGCCGAAACACAAGTGGCTGTCACAAAACAGTCCGGCCATGAGATAGATAGATAGATTTGATAGATAGATACATAGATTACATAGATCAAAAGATGCAATATACATTTGATAGATACGATTGATAGTTAGATAGATTTGATAGATAAATAGATAGATAGATTTGATAGATATATAATTTCCCAGACAGAGAATTACAAGACGTGCGTTCTGTGACCCATGGTAAGGTTCCCAGAGGCAGTTGTTGCGCCAGGGGACGTGTATATGGCATGGATTTTAGGAACCGGGAGATGGAAAAAGATGCTTGGTCGGTCCTCCTACTTCAAATTTGGGGCACTGCGCATGCAATCGTGGCCGGACATTTAGCCGACAGCCATTTGGATGACAGACATTTGTCCGACGGACATTTGGCCGAAACACAAGTAGCTGTCACAAAACAGTCCAGCCACGAGATAGATAGATTTGATAGATAGATACATAGATTACATAGATCAATAGACGCAATATACATTTGATAGATACGATTGATTGTTAGATAGATTTGATAGATAAATAGATAGATTTGATAGATATATAATTTCCCAGACAGAGAATTACAAGACGTACGGTCTGTGACCTATGGCAAAGTTCCCAGAGGCAGTTGCTTCTCCAGGGGACGTGTATATAGCATGGATTTTAGGAACCGGGAGTTGGAAAAAGATGCTTGGTCGGTCCTCCTACTTCAAATTTGGGGCACTGCGCATGCAATCGTGGCCAGACTTTTAGCCGACAGCCATTTGGCCGATGGACATTTGTCCGATGGACATTTGGCCGAAACACAAGTGGCTGTCACAAAACATTCCGGCCACGAGATAGATAGATTTGATAGATAGATACATAGATTACATAGATCAAAAGATGCAATATACATTTGATAGATACGATTGATAGTTAGATAGATTTGATAGATAAATAGATAGATTTGATAGATATATAATTTCCCAGACAGAGAATTACAAGACGTGCGGTCTGTGACCCATGGTAAGGTTCCCAGAGGCAGTTGCTGCGCCAGGGGACGTGTATATGGCATGGATTTTAGGAACCGGGAGATGGAAAAAGATGCTTGGTCAGTCCTCCTACTTCAAATTTGGGGCACTGCGCGTGCAATCGTGGCCGGACATTTAGCCGACAGCCATTTGGATGACAGACATTTGTCCGACGGACATTTGGCCGAAACACAAGTGGCTGTCACAAACAGTCCGGCCACGAGATAGATAGATTTGATAGATAGATACATAGATTACATAGATCTATAGACGCAATATACATTTGATAGATATGATTGATAGTTAGATAGATTTGATAGATAAATAGATAGATTTGATAGATATATAATTTCCCAGACAGAGAATTACAAGACGTACGCTCTGTGACCAATGGTAAGGTTCCCAGAGGCAGTGCTGCGCCAGGGGACGTGTATATGGCATGGATTTTAGGAACCGGGAGATGGAAAAAGATGCTTGGTCGGTCCTCCTACTTCAAATTTGGGGCACTGCGTGTGCAATCGTGGCCGGACTTTTAGCCGACGGCCATTTGGCTGACATACATTTGTCTGACGGACATTTGGCCGAAACACAAGTGGCTGTCACAAAACAGTCCGGCTACGAGATGGATAGATTTGATAGATAGATACATAGATTACATAGACCAATAGATGCAATATACATTTGATTGATACGATTAATAGTTAGATAGATTTGATAGATAAATAGATAGATTTGATAGATATATAATTTCCCAGACAGAGAATTACAAGACGTGCGGTCTGGGACCCATGGTAAGGTCAGTTGCGGCGCCAGGGGAGGTATATATGGCATGGATTTTCGGAACCGGGAGATGAAAAAAGATGATTGGTCGGTCCTCCTACTTCAAATTTGGGGCACTGCGTGTGCAATCTGCTGTGGCACCAGATATGACTGGTGTGTTAAGTTTTATTATTCTGATCAGTTTAATACCAGTTACTCTCCCTATCGGGGGAGGTGTATATGGCATGGATTTTAGGAACCGGGAGATGGAAAAAGATGCTTGTTCGGTCCTCCTACTTCAAATTTTGGGCACTGCGCGTGCAATCATGGCCAGACTTTTAGCGGACGGCCATTTGTCCGACGGAAATTTGTCCGACGGACATTTGGCCGAAACACAAGTGGCTGTCACAAAACAGTCCGGCCACAAGATAGATAGATTTGATAGATAGATACATAGATTACATAGATCAATAGATGCAATATACATTTGATAGATATGATTGATAGTTAGATAGATTTGATAGATAAATAGATAGATTTGATAGATATATAATTTCCCAGACAGAGAATTACAAGACGTGTGGTCTGGGACCCATGGTAAGGTTCCCAGAGGCAGTTGCGTCACCAGGGGACGTGTATATGGCATGGATTTTAGGAACTGGGAGATGGAAAAAGATGCTTGGTCGGTCCTCCTACTTCAAATTTGGGGCACTGCGCGTGCAATCGTGGCCGGACATTTAGCCGACAGCCATTTGGCTGACAGACATTTGTCCGACGGACATTTGGCCGAAACACAAGTGGCTGTCACAAAACAGTCCGGCCACGAGATGGATAGATTTGATAGATAGATACATAGATTACATAGATCAATAGACGCAATATACATTTGATAGATACGATTGATTGTTAGATAGATTTGATAGATAAATAGATAGATTTGATAGATATATAATTTCCCAGACAGAGAATTACAAGATGTACGCTCTGTGACCCATGGTAAGGTTCCCAGAGGCAGTTGCTGCGCCAGGGGACGTGTATATGGCATGGATTTTAGGAACCAGGAGATGGAAAAAGATGCTTGGTCGGTCCTCCTACTTCAGATTTTTTGGCACTGCGCATGCAATCGTGGCCGGACTTTTAGCCGACAGCCATTTGGCCGATGGACATTTGACCGATGGACATTTGGCCGAAACACAAGTGGCTGTCACAATACAGTCCGGCCACGAGATAGATAGATTTGATAGATAGATACATAGATTACATAGATCAAAAGATGCAATATACATTTGATAGATACGATTGATAGTTAGATAGATTTGATAGATAAATAGATAGATTTGATAGATATATAATTTCCCAGACAGAGAATTACAAGACGTACGGTCTGTGACCCATGGTAAGGTTCCCAGAGGCAGTTGCTGCGCCAGGGGACGTGTATATGGCATGGATTTTAGGAACCGGGAGATGGAAAAAGATGCTTGGTCGGTCCTCCTACTTCAAATTTGGGGCACTGCGCATGCAATCGTGGCCGGACTTTTAGCCGACAGCCATTTTTCCGATGGACATTTGTCCGATGGACATTTGGCCAAAACACAAGTGGCTGTCTCAAAACAGTCCGGCCACGAGATAGATAGATTTGATACATAGATACATAGATTACATAGATCAAAAGATGCAATATACATTTGATAGATACGATTGATAGTTCGATAGATTTGATAGATAAATAGATAGATTTGATAGATATATAATTTCCCAGACAGAGAATTACAAGACGTGTGGTCTGTGACCCATGGTAAGGTTCCCAGAGGCAGTTGCTGCGCTAGGGGACGTGTATATGGCATGGATTTTAGGAACCGGGAGATGGAAAAAGATGCTTGGTCAGTCCTCCTACTTCAAATTTGGGGCACTGCGCGTGCAATCGTGGCCGGACATTTAGCCGACAGCCATTTGGATGACAGACATTTGTCCGACGGACATTTGGCCGAAACACAAGTGGCTGTCACAAACAGTCCGGCCACGAGATAGATAGATTTGATAGATAGATACATAGATTACATAGATCAATAGACGCAATATACATTTGATAGATACGATTGATTGTTAGATAGATTTGATAGATATATAGATAGATTTGATAAATATATAATTTCCCAGACAGAGAATTACAAGACGTGTGGTCTGCGACCCATGGTAAGGTTCCCAGAGGCAGTTGCGTCACCAGGGGACGTGTATAAGGCATGGATTTTAGGAACCGGGAGATGGAAAAATATGCTTGGTCGGTCCTCCTACTTCAAATTTGGGGCACTGTGTGTGCAATCGTGGCCGGACTTTTAGCCGACGGCCATTTGGCTGACATACATTTGTCTGACGGACATTTGGCCGAAACACAAGTGGCTGTCACAAAACAGTCCGGCTACGAGATGGATAGATTTGATAGATAGATACATAGATTACATAGATCAATAGATGCAATATACATTTGATTGATACGATTAATAGTTAGATAGATTTGATAGATAAATAGATAGATTTGATAGATATATAATTTCCCAGACAGAGAATTACAAGACATGCGGTCTGGGACCCATGGTAAGGTCAGTTGCGGCGCCAGGGGAGGTATATATGGCATGGATTTTCGGAACCGGGAGATGGAAAAAGATGATTGGTCGGTCCTCCTACTTCAAATTTGGGGCACTGCGTGTGCAATCTCCTGTGCCACCAGATATGACTGGTGTGTTAAGTTTTATTATTCTGATCAGTTTAATACCTGTTACTCTCCCTATCGGGGGAGGTGTATATGGCATGGATTTTAGGAACCGGGAGATGGAAAAAGATGCTTGGTCGGTCCTCCTACTGCAAATTTTGGGCACTGCACGTGCAATCGTGGCCAGACTTTTAGCGGACGGCCATTTGTCCGACGGACATTTGTCCGACGGACATTTGGCCGAAACACAAGTGGCTGTCACAAAACAGTCCGGCCACGAGATAGATAGATTTGATAGATAGATACATAGATTACATAGATCAATAGATGCAATATACATTTGATAGATATGATTGATAGTTAGATAGATTTGATAGATAAATAGATAGATTTGATAGATATATAATTTCCCAGACAGAGAATTACAAGACGTGTGGTCTGGAACCCATGGTAAGGTTCCCAGAGGCAGTTGCGTCGCCAGGGGACGTGTATATGGCATGGATTTTAGGAACTGGGAGATGGAAAAAGATGCTTGGTCGGTCTTCCTACTTCAAATTTGGGGCACTGCGCGTGCAATCTTGGCCGGACATTTAGCCGACAGCCATTTGGCTGACAGACATTTGTCCGACGGACATTTTGCCGAAACACAAGTGGCTGTCACAAAACAGTCCAGCCACGAGATAGATAGATTTGATAGATAGATACATAGATTACATAGATCAATAGACGCCATATACATTTAAAAGATACGATTGATTGTTAGATAGATTTGATAGATAAATAGATAGATTTGATAGATATATAATTTCCCAGACAGAGAATTACAAGACGTACGGTCTGTGACCCATGGTAAGGTTCCCAGAGGCAGTTGCTGCGCCAGGGGACGTGTATATGGCATGGATTTTAGGAACCGGGTGATGAAAAAAGATGCTTGGTCGGTCCTCCTACTTCAAATTTGGGGCACTGCGCATGCAATCGTGGCCGAACTTTTAGCCGACAGCCATTTGGCCGATGGACATTTTTCCGACGGACATTTGGCCGAAACACAAGTGGCTGTCACAAAACAGTCCGGCCATGAGATAGATAGATTTGATAGATAGATACATAGATTACATAGATCAAAAGATGCAATATACATTTGATAGATACGATTGATAGTTAGATAGATTTGATAGATAAATAGATAGATAGATTTGATAGATATATAATTTCCCAGACAGAGAATTACAAGACGTGCGTTCTGTGACCCATGGTAAGGTTCCCAGAGGCAGTTGCTGCGCCAGGGGACGTGTATATGGCATGGATTTTAGGAACCGGGAGATGGAAAAAGATGCTTGGTCGGTCCTCCTACTTCAAATTTGGGGCACTGCGCATGCAATCGTGGCCGGACATTTAGCCGACAGCCATTTGGATGACAGACATTTGTCCGACGGACATTTGGCCGAAACACAAGTAGCTGTCACAAAACAGTCCAGCCACGAGATAGATAGATTTGATAGATTGATACATAGATTACATAGATCAATAGACGCAATATACATTTGATAGATACGATTGATTGTTAGATAGATTTGATAGATAAATAGATAGATTTGATAGATATATAATTTTCCAGACAGAGAATTACAAGACGTACGGTCTGTGACCTATGGCAAAGTTCCCAGAGGCAGTTGCTTCACCAGGGGACGTGTATATAGCATGGATTTTAGGAACCGGGAGTTGGAAAAAGATGCTTGGTCGGTCCTCCTACTTCAAATTTGGGGCACTGCGCATGCAATCGTGGCCAGACTTTTAGCCGACAGCCATTTGGCCGATGGACATTTGTCCGATGGACATTTGGCCGAAACACAAGTGGCTGTCACAAAACATTCCGGCCACGAGATAGATAGATTTGATAGATAGATACATAGATTACATAGATCAAAAGATGCAATATACATTTGATAGATACGATTGATAGTTAGATAGATTTGATAGATAAATAGATAGATTTGATAGATATATCATTTCCCAGACAGAGAATTACAAGACGTGCGGTCTGTGACCCATGGTAAGGTTCCCAGAGGCAGTTGCTGCACCAGGGGACGTGTATATGGCATGGATTTTAGGAACCGGGAGATGGAAAAAGATGCTTGGTCAGTCCTCCTACTTCAAATTTGGGGCACTGCGCGTGCAATCGTGGCCGGACATTTAGCCGACAGCCATTTGGATGACAGACATTTGTCCGACGGACATTTGGCCGAAACACAAGTGGCTGTCACAAACAGTCCGGCCACGAGATAGATAGATTTGATAGATAGATACATAGATTACATAGATCAATAGACGCAATATACATTTGATAGATACGATTGATTGTTAGATAGATTTGATAGATATATAGATAGATTTGATAAATATATAATTTCCCAGACAGAGAATTACAAGACGTGTGGTCTGCGACCCATGGTAAGGTTCCCAGAGGCAGTTGCGTCACCAGGGGACGTGTATATGGCATGGATTTTAGGAACTGGGAGATGGAAAAAGATGCTTGGTCGGTCCTCCTACTTCAAATTTGGGGCACTGCGCGTGCAATCGTGGCCGGACATTTAGCCGACAGCCATTTGGCTGACAGACATTTGTCCGACGGACATTTGGCCGAAACACAAGTGGCTATCACAAAACAGTCCGGCCACGAGATGGATAGATTTGATAGATAGATACATAGATTACATAGATCAATAGACGTAATATACATTTGATAGATACGATTGATTGTTAGATAGATTTGATAGATAAATAGATAGATTTGATAGATATATAATTTCCCAGACAGAGAATTACAAGATGTACGCTCTGTGACCCATGGTAAGGTTCCCAGAGGCAGTTGCTGCGCCAGGGGACGTGTATATGGCATGGATTTTAGGAACCAGGAGATGGAAAAAGATGCTTGGTCGGTCCTCCTACTTCAGATTTGGGGCACTGCGCATGCAATCGTGGCCGGACTTTTAGCCGACAGCCATTTGGCCGATGGACATTTGACCGATGGACATTTGGCTGAAACACAAGTGGCTGTCACAATACAGTCCGGCCACGAGATAGATAGATTTGATAGATAGATACATAGATTACATAGATCAAAAGATGCAATATACATTTGATAGATACGATTGATAGTTAGATAGATTTGATAGATAAATAGATAGATTTGATAGATATATAATTTCCCAGACAGAGAATTACAAGACGTACGGTCTGTGACCCATGGTAAGGTTCCCAGAGGCAGTTGCTGCGCCAGGGGACGTGTATATGGCATGGATTTTAGGAACCGGGAGATGGAAAAAGATGCTTGGTCGGTCCTCCTACTTCAAATTTGGGGCACTGCGCATGCAATCGTGGCCGGACTTTTAGCCGACAGCCATTTTTCCGATGGACATTTGTCCGATGGACATTTGGCCAAAACACAAGTGGCTGTCTCAAAACAGTCCGGCCACGAGATAGATAGATTTGATACATAGATACATAGATTACATAGATCAAAAGATGCAATATACATTTGATAGATACGATTGATAGTTAGATAGATTTGATAGATAAATAGATAGATTTGATAGATATATAATTTCCCAGACAGAGAATTACAAGACGTGTGGTCTGTGACCCATGGTAAGGTTCCCAGAGGCAGTTGCTGCGCTAGGGGACGTGTATATGGCATGGATTTTAGGAACCGGGAGATGGAAAAAGATGCTTGGTCAGTCCTCCTACTTCAAATTTGGGGCACTGCGCGTGCAATCGTGGCCGGACATTTAGCCGACAGCCATTTGGATGACAGACATTTGTCCGACGGACATTTGGCCGAAACACAAGTGGCTGTCACAAACAGTCCGGCCACGAGATAGATAGATTTGATAGATAGATACATAGATTACATAGATCAATAGACGCAATATACATTTGATAGATACGATTGATTGTTAGATAGATTTGATAGATATATAGATAGATTTGATAAATATATAATTTCCCAGACAGAGAATTACAAGACGTGTGGTCTGCGACCCATGGTAAGGTTCCCAGAGGTAGTTGCGTCACCAGGGGATGTGTATAAGGCATGGATTTTAGGAACCGGGAGATGGAAAAATATGCTTGGTCGGTCCTCCTACTTCAAATTTGGGGCACTGTGTGTGCAATCGTGGCCGGACTTTTAGCCGACGGCCATTTGGCTGACATACATTTGTCTGACGGACATTTGGCCGAAACACAAGTGGCTGTCACAAAACAGTCCGGCTACGAGATGGATAGATTTGATATATAGATACATAGATTACATAGATCAATAGATGCAGTATACATTTGATTGATACGATTAATAGTTAGATAGATTTGATAGATAAATAGATAGATTTCATAGATATATAATTTCCCAGACAGAGAATTACAAGACATGCGGTCTGGGACCCATGGTAAGGTCAGTTGCGGCGCCAGGGGAGGTATATATGGCATGGATTTTCGGAACCGGGAGATGGAAAAAGATGATTGGTCGGTCCTCCTACTTCAAATTTGGGGCACTGCGTGTGCAATCTGCTGTGGCACCAGATATGACTGGTGTGTTAAGTTTTATTATTCTGATCAGTTTAATACCTGTTACTCTCCCTATCGGGGGAGGTGTATATGGCATGGATTTTAGGAACCGGGAGATGGAAAAAGATGCCTGTTCGGTCCTCCTACTTCAAATTTTGGGCACTGCGCGTGCAATCGTGGCCAGACTTTTAGCGGACGGCCATTTGTCCGACGGACATTTGGCCGAAACACAAGTGGCTGTCACAAAACAGTCCGGCCACGAGATAGATAGATTTGATAGATAGATACATAGATTACATAGATCAATAGATGCAATATACATTTGATAGATATGATTGATAGTTAGATAGATTTGATAGATAAATAGATAGATTTGATAGATATATAATTTCCCAGACAGAGAATTACAAAACGTGTGGGCTGGGACCCATGGTAAGGTTCCCAGAGGCAGTTGCGTCACCAGGGGACGTGTATATGGCATGGATTTTAGGAACTGGGAGATGGAAAAAGATGCTTGGTCGGTCCTCCTACTTCAAATTTGGGGCACTGCGCGTCCAATCGTGGCCGGACATTTAGCCGACAGCCATTTGGCTGACAGACATTTGTCCGACGGACATTTGGCCGAAACACAAGTGGCTGTCACAAAACAGTCCGGCCACAAGATAGATAGATTTGATAGATAGATACATAGATTACATAGATCTATAGACGCAATATACATTTGATAGATATGATTGATAGTTAGATAGATTTGATAGATAAATAGATAGATTTGATAGATATATAATTTCCCAGACAGAGAATTACAAGACGTGCGGTCTGGGACCCATGGTAAGGTCAGTTGCGGCGCCAGGGGAGGTATATATGGCATGGATTTTCGGAACCGGGAGATGAAAAAAGATGATTGGTCGGTCCTCCTACTTCAAATTTGGGTCACTGCGTGTGCAATCTGCTGTGGCACCAGATATGACTGGTGTGTTAAGTTTTATTATTCTGATCAGTTTAATACCAGTTACTCTCCCTATCGGGGGAGGTGTATATGGCATGGATTTTAGGAACCGGGAGATGGAAAAAGATGCTTGTTCGGTCCTCCTACTTCAAATTTTGGGCACTGCGCGTGCAATCATGGCCAGACTTTTAGCGGACGGCCATTTGTCCGACGAACATTTGTCCGACGGACATTTGGCCGAAACACAAGTGGCTGTCACAAAACAGTCCGGCCACAAGATAGATAGATTTGATAGATAGATACATAGATTACATATATCAATAGATGCAATATACATTTGATAGATATGATTGATAGTTAGATAGATTTGATAGATAAATAGATAGATTTGATAGATATATAATTTCCCAGACAGAGAATTACAAGACGTGTGGTCTGGGACCCATGGTAAGGTTCCCAGAGGCAGTTGCGTCACCAGGGGACGTGTATATGGCATGGATTTTAGGAACTGGGAGATAGAAAAAGATGCTTGGTCGGTCCTCCTACTTCAAATTTGGGGCACTGCGCGTGCAATCATGGCCGGACATTTAGCCGACAGCCATTTGGCTGACAGACATTTGTCCGACGGACATTTGGCCGAAACACAAGTGGCTGTCACAAAAAAGTCCGGCCACGAGATGGATAGATTTGATAGATAGATACATAGATTACATAGATCAATAGACGCAATATACATTTGATAGATACGATTGATTGTTAGATAGATTTGATAGATAAATAGATAGATTTGATAGATATATAATTTCCCAGACAGAGAATTACAAGATGTACGCTCTGTGACCCATGGTAAGGTTCCCAGAGGCAGTTGCTGCGCCAGGGGACGTGTATATGGCATGGATTTTAGGAACCAGGAGATGGAAAAAGATGCTTGGTCGGTCCTCCTACTTCAGATTTGGGGCACTGCGCATGCAATCGTGGCCGGACTTTTAGCCGACAGCCATTTGGCCGATGGACATTTGACCGATGGACATTTGGCCGAAACACAAGTGGCTGTCACAATACAGTCCGGCCACGAGATAGATAGATTTGATAGATAGATACATAGATTACATAGATCAAAAGATGCAATATACATTTGATAGATACGATTGATAGTTAGATAGATTTGATAGATAAATAGATAGATTTGATAGATATATAATTTCCCAGACAGAGAATTACAAGACGTACGGTCTGTGACCCATGGTAAGGTTCCCAGAGGCAGTTGCTGCGCCAGGGGACGTGTATATGGCATGGATTTTAGGAACCGGGAGATGGAAAAAGATGCTTGGTCGGTCCTCCTACTTCAGATTTGGGGCACTGCGCATGCAATCGTGGCCGGACTTTTAGCCGACAGCCATTTTTCTGATGGACATTTGTCCGATGGACATTTGGCCAAAACACAAGTGGCTGTCTCAAAACAGTCCGGCCACGAGATAGATAGATTTGATACATAGATACATAGATTACATAGATCAAAAGATGCAATATACATTTGATAGATACGATTGATAGTTAGATAGATTTGATAGATAAATAGATAGATTTGATAGATATATAATTTCCCAGACAGAGAATTACAAGACGTGTTGTCTGGGACCCATGGTAAGGTTCCCAGAGGCAGTTGCGTCGCCAGGGGACGTGTATATGGCATGGATTTTAGGAACCGGGAGATGGAAAAAGATGCTTGGTCGGTCCTCCTACTTCAAATTTGGGGCACTGCGCGTGCAATCATGGCCGGACATTTAGCCGACAGCCATTTGGCTGACAGACATTTGTCCGACGGACATTTGGCCGAAACACAAGTGGCTGTCACAAACAGTCCGGCCACGAGATAGATAGATTTGATAGATAGATACATAGATTACATAGATCAATAGACGCAATATACATTTGATAGATACGATTGATTGTTAGATAGATTTGATAGATAAATAGATAGATTTGATAGATATATTATTTCCCAGACAGAGAATTACAAGACGTGTTGTCTGGGACCCATGGTAAGGTTCCCAGAGGCAGTTGCGTCGCCAGGGGACGTGTATATGGCATGGATTTTAGGAACCGAGTGATGGAATCGTGGCCGGACTTTTAGCCGACAGCCATTTGGCC
Organism: Bombina bombina; assembly: GCF_027579735.1. Taxonomy (NCBI): domain Eukaryota; kingdom Metazoa; phylum Chordata; class Amphibia; order Anura; family Bombinatoridae; genus Bombina; species Bombina bombina. The sequence goes on from NC_069499.1 coordinate 1,027,735,152, forward strand.
GATGGACATTTTTCCGACGGACATTTGGCCGAAACACAAGTGGCTGTCACAAAACAGTACGGCCACGAGATAGATAGATTTGATAGATAGATACATAGATTACATAGATCAAAAGATGCAATATACATTTGATAGATACTATTGATAGTTAGATAGATTTGATAGATAAATAGATAGATAGATTTGATAGATATATAATTTCCCAGACAGAGAATTAAAAGACGTGCGTTCTGTGACCCATGGTAAGGTTCCCAGAGGCAGTTGCTGCGCCAGGGGACGTGTATATGGCATGGATTTTAGGAACCGGGAGATGGAAAAAGATGCTTGGTCGGTCCTCCTACTTCAAATTTGGGGCACTGCGCGTGCAATCGTGGCCGGACATTTAGCCGACAGCCATTTGGATGACAGACATTTGTCCGACGGACATGTGGCCGAAACACAAGTGGCTGTCACAAAACAGTCCGCCCACGAGATAGATAGATTTGATAGATAGATACATAGATTACATAGATCAATAGACGCAATATACATTTGATAGATACGATTGTTAGGCAAATCCCATTGAAAAGATAGGATATGCAATTGACGTAAGGGGATTTGCGGAATGCTCGAGTCACGGAAAAAAAAGCGGTACACCTGTACCTGCCAGAATCGTAATACCAGCGGGCGTTAAAAAGCAGCATTGGGACCTCTCAACGCTGCTTTTTAAGGCTAACGCAAAACTCGTAATCTAGGCAAATGTGAGTAATGTTTCAATAGTGTAAAGAAACAATATATAATCTATATTGTGGCATGATAATGTGTGATTAACTAGTGATGGTGTTTGAATGTGTGCATGTGAACACCTTATATGATGTGTGTTAGTTGTCTAAATGAGCACAATTTGTGTGTATGTGTCATATGTTCTAATTTTGTTATGAATCTGTTCATAGTGTACTAGATTCTCTAGAAGTGCACTCAGTGTTGATATATGATACATATCCTAACTGGTGTAGTGTATCTATGATAATAGGACAAGTGAACTTAGAATATCATCCTACTAATAAGAAGACATATTATAATAAAAGTAAGGTGTTGACTATAATTATAACAGTACAAAAATTCATATGACTAGTGTTGAAAAACGACCTCAATTAATGGTTACAAAATAAGATAATGGGCAAGAATTCTTATGACTAATGATGAATGATGACCTCAATAAAAGAGGTCCTATAAAATCAAAAATATATAGCCACCGGAAAAAAATGTGACATAGATAATATATCACTTGCTCCCTAAGGACTCACCTTTAAGGTGGTATTAGCACACTATGATGATAATATGTGATGGGTGGGCTCTCAAAATTCTAAAAATTACTATCATTACTGGATCTTTAAGGAGAGGAGGAATAAGAGGATGAGTTCTTAATAAGCATGTGTCTGAGACAATGCATATTCATGTGAAAGTGTGACAAAAAAATACCTGAACAATTGCGAGCCCTCAAAATTATTACTATATAATGAAACCCATATGTTGTCTTGATGAATATGTACAATATATGATGTATCAAAATGCCACTAAATCAATTACCTCATTTAGTCCAGAGGGAAACAGGGACTGGAAACGATAAATCCAGTATGTCTCCCTCTGGCGTAAACGGTTATATCTGTTGCCCCTATATAAGCATGATATGCTCTCGAAAGGGGTTATAACAAAAGTATTACAATTGTTATGTTGTAAGACACTGTGCCTGGAGACACTGTGCTTCAAAGAACCATTCTTTAGATTCCTATTGTGTTAACTCCATCTGGTTCTTATTTTCCTACAAGTGCGTCCTTAATATTGTAATCCACATTCACATGTGAGGACGAATATAACCGTGGCCGGACTTTTAGCCGACGGACATTTGGCAGACGGACATTTGGCCGACGGACATTTGGCCAACGGACATTTGGCTGAAACACAAGTGGCTGTCAGATAACAGTCCGGCCATGAGATAGATAGATTTGATAGATAGATAGATACATAGATTAGATAGATAGATCAATAGATGCAATAGATACATTTGATAGATACGATAGATAGATAGATTTGATAGATAAATAGATAGATTTGATAGATATATAATTTCCCAGACAGAGAATTACAAGACGTACGGTCTGTGACCCATGGTAAGGTTCCCAGAGGCAGTTAATGCGCCAGGGGACGTGTATATGGCATGGATTTTAGGAACCGGGAGATGGAAAAAGATGCTTGGTCGGTCCTCCTACTTCAAATTTGGGGCACTGTGCGTGCAATCGTGGCCGGACATTTAGCCGACAGCCATTTGGCTGACAGACATTTGTCCGACGGACATTTGGCCGAAACACAAGTGGCTGTCACAAACAGTCCGGCCACGAGATAGATAGATTTGATAGATAGATACATAGATTACATAGATCAATAGACGCAATATACATTTGATAGATATGATTGATTGTTACATAGATTTGATAGATAAATAGATAGATTTGATAGATATATAATTTCCCAGACAGAGAATTACAAGACGTGTGGTCTGGGACCCATGGTAAGGTTCCCAGAGGCAGTTGCGTCGCCAGGGGACGTGTATATGGCATGGATTTTAGGAACTGGGAGATGGAAAAAGATGCTTGGTCGGTCCTCCTACTTCAAATTTGGGGCACTGCGCGTGCAATCGTGGCCAGACATTTAGCCGACAGCCATTTGGCTGACAGAAATTTGTCCAACGGACATTTGGCCGAAACACAAGTGGCTGTCACAAAACAGTCCGTCCACGAGATAGATAGATTTGATAGATAGATACATAGATTACATAGATCAATAGACGCCATATACATTTAATAGATACGATTGATTGCTAGATAGATTTGATAAATAAATAGATAGATTTGATAGATATATAATTTCCCAGACAGAGAATTACAAGATGTACGGTCTGTGACCCATGGTAAGGTTCCCAGAGGCAGTTGCTGCACCAGGGGACGTGTATATGGCATGGATTTTAGGAACCGGGTGATGGAAAAAGATGCTTGGTCGGTCCTCCTACTTCAAATTTTGGGAACTGCGCATGCAATCGTGGCCGGACTTTTAGCCGACAGCCATTTGGCCGATGGACATTTTTCCGACGGACATTTGGCCGAAACACAAGTGGCTGTCACAAAACAGTCCGGCCACGAGATAGATAGATTTGATAGATAGATAGATACATAGATTACATAGATCAATAGATGTAATATACATTTGATAGATATGATTGATAGTTAGATAGATTTGATAGATAAATAGATAGATTTGATAGATATATAATTTCCCAGACAGAGAATTACAAGACGTGTGGTCTGGAACCCATGGTAAGGTTCCCAGAGGCAGTTGCGTCGCCAGGGGACGTGTATATGGCATGGATTTTAGGAACTGGGAGATGGAAAAAGATGCTTGGTCGGTCCTCCTACTTCAAATTTGGGGCACTGCGCGTGCAATCGTGGCCGAACTTTTAGCCGACAGCCATTTGGCCGATGGACATTTTTCCGACGGACATTTGGCCGAAACACAAGTGGCTGTCACAAAACAGTCCGGCCACGAGATAGATAGATTTGATAGATAGATACATAGATTACATAGATCAAAAGATGCAATATACATTTGATAGATACGATTGATAGTTAGATAGATTTGATAGATAAATAGATAGATAGATTTGATAGATATATAATTTCCCAGACAGAGAATTACAAGACGTGCGTTCTGTGACCCATGGTAAGGTTCCCAGAGGCAGTTGCTGCGCCAGGGGACGTGTATATGGCATGGATTTTAGGATCCGGGAGATGGAAAAAGATGCTTGGTCGGTCCTCCTACTTCAAATTTGGGGCACTGCGTGTGCAATCGTGGCTGGACATTTAGCCGACAGCCATTTGGATGACAGACATTTGTCCGACGGACATTTGGCCGAAACACAAGTGGCTGTCACAAAACAGTCCGGCCACGAGATAGATAGATTTGATAGATAGATACATAGATTACATAGATCAATAGATGCAATATACATTTGATAGATACGATTGATTGTTAGATAGATTTGATAGATAAATAGATAGATTTGATAGATATATAATTTCCCAGACAGAGAATAACAAGACGTACGGTCTGTGGCCCATGGTAAGGTTCCCAGAGGCAGTTGCTGCGCCAGAGGACGTGTATATGGCATGGATTTTAGGAACCGGGAGATGGAAAAAGATGCTTGGTCGGTCCTCCTACTTCAAATTTGGGGCACTGCGCGTGCAATCGTGGCCGGACATTTAGCCGACAGCCATTTGGCTGACAGACATTTGTTCGACGGACATTTGGCCAAAACACAAGTGGCTGTCATAAACAGTCCGGCCACGAGATAGATAGATTTGATAGATAGATACATAGATTACATAGATCAATAGACGCAATATACAATTGATAGATATGATTGATTGTAACATAGATTTGATAGATAAATAGATAGATTTGATAGATATATAATTTCCCAGACAGAGAATTACAAGACGTGTGGTCTGGGACCCATGGTAAGGTTCCCAGAGGCAGTTGCGTCGCCAGGGGACGTGTATATGGCATGGATTTTAGGAACTGGGAGATGGAAAAAGATGCTTGGTCGGTCCTCCTACTTCAAATTTGGGGCACTGCGCGTGCAATCGTGGCCGGACATTTAGCCGACAGCCATTTGGCTGACAGACATTTGTCCGACGGACATTTGGCCGAAACACAAGTGGCTGTCACAAACAGTCCGGCCACGAGATAGATAGATTTGATAGATAGATACTTAGATTACATAGATCAATAGACGCAATATACATTTGATAGATATGATTGATTGTTACATAGATTTGATAGATAAATAGATAGATTTGATAGATATATAATTTCCCAGACAGAGAATTACAAGATGTGTGGTCTGAGACCCATGGTAAGGTTCCCAGAGGCAGTTGCGTCGCCAGGGGACGTGTATATGGCATGGATTTTAGGAACTGGGAGATGGAAAAAGATGCTTGGTCGGTCCTCCTACTTCAAATTTGGGGCACTGCGCGTGCAATCGTGGCCGGACATTTAGCCGACAGCCATTTGGCTGACAGAAATTTGTCCGACGGACATTTGGCCGAAACACAAGTGGCTGTCACAAAACAGTCCGGCCACGAGATAGATAGATTTGATAGATAGATTCATAGATTACATAGATCAATAGACGCCATATACATTTAATAGATACGATTGATTGTTAGATAGATTTGATAGATAAATAGATAGATTTGATAGATATATAATTTCCCAGACAGAGAATTACAAGATGTACTGTCTGTGACCCATGGTAAGGTTCCCAGAGGCAGTTGCTGCACCAGGGGACGTGTATATGGCATGGATTTTAGGAACCGGGTGATGGAAAAAGATGCTTGGTCGGTCCTCCTACTTCAAATTTGGGGCACTGCGCATGCAATCGTGGCCGGACTTTAGCCGACAGCCATTTGGCCGATGGACATTTTTCCGACGGACATTTGGCCGAAACACAAGTGGCTGTCACAAAACAGTCCGGCCACGAGATAGATAGATTTGATAGATAGATACATAGATTACATAGATCAAAAGATGCAATATACATTTGATAGATACGATTGATAGTTAGATAGATTTGATAGATAAATAGATAGATAGATTTGATAGATATATAATTTCCCAGACAGAGAATTACAAGACGTGCATTCTGTGACCCATGGTAAGGTTCCCAGAGGCAGTTGCTGCGCCAGGGGACGTGTATATGGCATGGATTTTAGGATCTGGGAGATGGAAAAAGATGCTTAGTCGGTCCTCCTACTTCAAATTTGGGGCACTGCGCGTGCAATCGTGGCCGGACATTTAGCCGACAGCCATTTGGCTGACAGACATTTGTCCGACGGACATTTGGCCGAAACACAAGTGGCTGTCACAAAACAGTCCGGCCACGAGATAGATAGATTTGATAGATAGATGCATAGATTACATAGATAAATAGACGCAATATACATTTGATAGATATGATTGATTGTTACATAGATTTGATAGATAAATAGATAGATTTGATAGATATATAATTTCCCAGACAGAGAATTACAAGACGTGCATTCTGTGACCCATGGTAAGGTTCCCAGAGGCAGTTGCTGCGCCAGGGGACGTGTATATGGCATGGATTTTAGGATCTGGGAGATGGAAAAAGATGCTTAGTCGGTCCTCCTACTTCAAATTTGGGGCACTGCGCGTGCAATCGTGGCCGGACATTTAGCTGACAGCCATTTGGATGACAGACATTTGTCCGACGGACATTTGGCCGAAACACAAGTGGCTGTCACAAAACAGTCCGGCCACGAGATAGATAGATTTGATAGATAGATACATAGATTACATAGATCAATAGACGCAATATACATTTGATAGATACGATTGATTGTTAGATAGATTTGATAGATAAATAGATAGATTTGATAGATATATAATTTCCCAGACAGAGAATTACAAGACGTACGGTCTGTGGCCCATGGTAAGGTTCCCAGAGGCAGTTGCTGCGCCAGGGGACGTGTATATGGCATGGATTTTAGGAACCGGGAGATGGAAAAAGATGCTTGGTCGGTCCTCCTACTTCAGATTTGGGGCACTGCGCATGCAATCGTGGCCGGACATTTAGCCGACAGCCATTTGGCCGATGGACATTTGTCCGATGGACATTTGGCAGAAACACAAGTGGCTGTCACAAAACAGTCTGGCCACGAGATAGATAGATTTGATAGATAGATACATAGATTACATAGATCAAAAGATGCAATATACATTTGATAGATACGATTGATAGTTAGATAGATTTGATAGATAAATAGATAGATTTGATAGATATATAATTTCCCAGACAGAGAATTACAAGACGTGCGGTCTGTGACCCATGGTAAGGTTCCCAGAGGCAGTTGCTGCGCCATGGGACGTGTATATGGCATGGATTTTAGGAACCGGGAGATGGAAAAAGATGCTTGGTCGGTCCTCCTACTTCAAATTTGTGACACTGCGTGTGCAATCGTGGCCGGACATTTAGCCGACAGCCATTTGGCTGACAGACATTTGTCCGACGGACATTTGGCCGAAACACAAGTGGCTGTCACAAACAGTCCGGCCATGAGATAGATAGATTTGATAGATAGATACATAGATTACATAGATCAATAGACGCAATATACATTTGATAGATGCAATTGATTGTTAGATAGATTTGATAGATAAATAGATAGATTTGATAGATATATAATTTCCCAGACAGAGAATTACAAGACGTACGGTCTGTGACCCATGGTAAGGTTTCCAGAGGCAGTTGCGTCGCCAGGGGACGTGTATATGGCATGGATTTTAGGAACCGGGAGATGGAAAAAGATGCTTTGTCGGTCCTCCTACTTCAAATTTGGGGCACTGCACATGCAATCGTGGCCGGAGTTTTATCCGATTGCCATTTGGCCGACGGACATTTGTCCGATGGATATTTGGCCGAAACACAAGTGGCTGTCACAAAACAGTCCGGCCACGAGATAGATAGATTTGATAGATAGATACATAGATTACATAGATCAATAGATGCAATATACATTTGATATATACGATTGATAGTTAGATAGATTACTTTCTTTTGCACAATCGAGTACAGGTTGGGGATTGCCTTTTGTGCAAACAAAATTTCGGCCGGGTACCTCCCACTGCGGTGTCCCCTATCAGGGGATGTGTATATGGCATGGATTTTAGGAAGCGGGAGATGGAAAAAGATGCTTGGTCGTTCCTCCTACTTCAAATTTAGGGCACTGCGTGCGCAATCTAATATGACACCAGATAGAAGTGGTGTGTTAAGTAGTACTATTCCTATCAGTTTAATCCTGTTAAGTGTCTTTTTTTTGTTTTGTTTTTGAAGCCACAGTGCAGCACCAGAGGCCTGTAGCAGTGGCCAGAAAAATTGATGTTTGTTTCCCAAGCAGAAAGTTGAAGCGGGGCAGGCCAGAAGTTCTATTGCAAATTGGGATAGCTCAGGCCACAGGTAAAGCCTGCACACCCAGTAGTCAAGGGGTTCATCGCTCCTCAGAGTGTCGAGATCTGCAGTTACGGCGAGATAGTCTGCTTCCTGTCGATCAAGTTGTTCTCTGAGGGTGGACCCCGAAGGGCTGTGGCGATGCATAGGAGTTAAAAAGCTCTGCATGTCCTCCATCAACAACACATCTGTAAAGCGCCCTGTCCTTGCCAGCGTGGTCATGGGAGTCGGAGGATTACTTTCAGCTCTTCCCCTGTTAGATTCACGTTGTGCTGTGACATCACCCTTATACGCTGTGTAAAGCATACTTTTTAATTTATTTTGGAAATGCTGCATCCTTTCCAACTTGTTGTAATTAGTTAACATTTCTGGCACTTTATGCTTATACCGGGGGTCTAGTAGCGTGGACACCCAGTACAGGTCATTCTCCTTAAGCTTTTTTATACGAGGGTCCCTCAACAGGCACAACAGCATGAAAGACCGCATTTGCACAAGGTTGGATGCCGAGCTACTCATGTCCCGTTCCTCATCCTCAGTGAGTTCACTGAAGGTATCTTCTTCCCCCCAACCACGTACAACACCACGGGTACCAGATAAGTGACAACGAGCACCCTGGGATGCCTGTTGTGGTTGGTCTTCCTCCTCCTCCTCAAAGTCACATTCCTCCTCTGACTCCTCTTCCTCACAATCCTCTTCCAGCGTTGCCGCAGGTCCAGCAAGCGATGCTGATACGGCTGTTTCTGGTGTTGATGGTGACCACAACTCTTCCTCTTTCTCTTCAAGCTCAACTACGGCTTGATCCAGACTCTTCGCAGGGCAGGCTCCAGGAAGAAAACAAATGGTATGATGTCGCTGATGGTGCCTTCGGTGCGACTGACTAGGTTTGTCACCTCCTCAAAAGGACGCATGAGCCTACAGGCATTGCGCATGTGTGCCCAGTAATGTGGCAAAAAAATTTCCAGCTCCACAGAGGCTGTCCTAGCACCCCGGTCATACAAATACTCGTTAATGGCTTTTTCTTGTTGGAGCAGGCGGTCGAACATTCAGAGTGTTGAATTCCAACGTGTCGGGCTTTCACAAATCAAACGCCTCACTGGCATGTTGTTTCGCTGCTGGATATCGGAAAAGTGTGCAATGGCCGTGTAGGAAAACCTCAAATGGTCACACACCTTCCTGGCCTGCTTCAGGACGTCCTGTAAGCCTGGGTACTTATGCACAAAGTGTTGTACGATCAGATTACACACATGTGCCATGCATGGCACATGTGTCAACTTGCCCAATTTCAATGCCGCCACCAAATTACTTCCGTAGTCAGAAACCACTTTGCCAATCTCCAGTTGGTGCGGAGTAAGCCACTGATCCACCTGTGCGTTTAGGGCGGATAGGAGTGCTGGTCCGGTGTGACTCTCTGCTTTCAGGCAAGACAACCCCAAGATGGCATGACACTGCCATATCCGGGATGTGGAATAGTACCTGCGGAGCTGGGGGGGTGCCGTTGATGTGGAGCAAGACGCAGCAGCAGAAGAGGACTCAGCCGAGGAGGTTATGGAAGAGGATGGAGTAGGAGGAGTAGAGGAGGTGGCAGCAGGCCTGTCACCAACTCCTCCTCTACAGAGCCACGCATTCCCTGCTTGGTTTACCCAATGTACAGTGTAGGTGATATACCTGCCCTGACCATGCTTTGCAGACCAGCTATCAGTGGTCATTTGGACCCTTGCCCCAACACTGTGTGCCAGACATGCCATTACTTCCTTTCGCACAATCGAGTACAGGTTGGGGATTGCCTTTTGTGAAAAGATATTTCGGCCGGGTACCTTCCACTGCGGTGTCCCAATAGCTACAAATTTTTTGAATGCCTCAGACTCCACCACCAGCTTGTATGGTAAAAACTTGCGGGCTAATAGTTCGGACAAGCCAGCTGTCAGATGCCGGGCAAGGGGGTGACTTTGTGACATTGGCTTCTTACGCTCAAACATATCCTTGACAGACACCTGACTGTGGACAGATGAGAGCAGGAACTGCTCCGGAAGAGAGACGGAGTGGCGGATGGTTGAGAGGCGGCAAGGAGGACAGCAGTGGTTGACATGGCTGAAGATGGTGGACCAGGAGGAGGATGGCGGCTTTGAGTTTGTGTGCTGCTTCTACTCATGTGTTGATCCCATAGGTGTTTGTGATGTGCGATCATGTGTCTTCGCAAAGCAGTTGTACCTAGGTAGGTGTTGCACTTCCCAGGTTGCAAATGGCATCGCTGCTGTCAGAGGCAGACACACAAAAAATGCCACACTGCTGAGCTCTGCAATGACGGCATTCTGGTAGTAGCAACAGCATTCTTTGATTGGCGTGCTGTCTGGCTGACCCCGGGTGCCGATGCATGCTGTCTGACTGTGCCACTAGCTCCTTGTGACGACCTCCCCCTGCTTCCAACTCGTCTCCTCCTCCTCCTCCTCTCTGTGTCCCCTTCTGAACTTTCCCCCTCTTCTTCTTCTCTTCTTGCGGGCACCCACGTGACATCCACGGACGCATCATCATCAACCGCTTCACTTGTATCTGACAAATCAACAAAGGAAGCAGCAGTGAGTACAACATCATCATCATCATCATCACACCGTACGTCCATGTCTGTAATGCTGCCTGACTCAGACATATCACTGTTATCTACATCCTCTGTCAATGATGGTTGCGCATCACTCATTTCTTCCAACTGTTGTGTAAAAAACTCCTCTGACACATCAAGTGAAGCGGCTGTGGTGCTAGTGTTGGTGGTGGCAGCAGGCGGGCGAGTGGTGGTAACTTGAGACGTGCCCAAAGATAAGCTGGAGGAGGATGGTGCATCAAGGTTCGGAGTTGAAGCTATAGAAGATTTGGTGTCCTGTGTTAAAAAGTCAACTATGTCCTCCTCAGAACTTTTCGAGTTCATGGGACATAGCCTCTGAACACTGGGCATTATTCTACGGCCAAAGGGAATCACAGCACCATGACCACGACGGCACCTGCGGGGTGGCCTGCCTCTGCCTGTCATTTTTTTTTAAATGTACACTTACACTACTATTAAACAAGATATGAGTGGTGGCACTGGGCAAGTGGGCACAGTATACGCTGTGAGCCTGGCACACACACTGGCAGGCAGGCAACTGCAATTAGATTACACTAGCAGACTGATGTTTCACAGTCAAAAAAGTTATTTTTTTAAAATTTACACTACTGTTACAACAGATATGAGTGGTGACACTAGTTGGCAAGTGGGCCTGGCACACACGCTGGCAGGCAGGCAACTAGAATTAGATTACACTAGCAGACTGATGTTTCACAGTCAAAAAATTTTTTTTATTTTAAATTTACACTACTGTTATAACAGATATGAGTGGTGGCACTAGTTGGCAAGTGGGCCTGGCACACACGCTGGCAGGCAGGCAACTACAATTAGATTACACTAGCAGACTGATGTTTCACAGTCAAAAAAGTTTTTTTTTTTAAATTTACACTACTGTTACAACAGATATGAGTGGTGGCACTAGTTGGCAAGTGGGCCTGGCACACATGCTGGCAGTCAGGCAACTGCAATTCGATTACACTAGCAGACTGATGTTTCACAGTTAAAAAAGTTTTTTTTTTTTAAATTTACACTACTATTACAACAGATATGAGTGGTAACACTTAGCAAGTGGGCCTGGCACACACGCTGGCAGGCAGGCAACTGCAATTAGATTACACTAGCAGACTGATGTTTCATAGTCAAAAAAGTTTTTTTTTTTAATTTACACTACTGTTACAACAGATATGAGTGGTGGCACTAGTTGGCAAGGGGGCCTGGCACACATGCTGGCAGGCAGGCAACTACAATTAGATTACACTAGCAGACTGATGTTTCACAGTCAAAAAAGTTTTTTTTTTTTTTTAATTTACACTACTGTTACAACAGATATGAGTGGTGGCACTAGTTGGCAAGTGGATAGTGAAAAAGGGTGTGTGTACAAGCGCTAAGGTAATCCCCAAGCTGTATCCAAACAGAGATCCTAACCAACCTCCAAAAAATATGCACAAGTAGTAAGAAGTGAATACAGCGCCAACAAGAGGCCAAGGGATAAATATACTCACAGAGAGATAAAAGAAGATTATTTAATGAACCATGTTAAAAAGCATCAGTAATAAAAGACTATATATAAAAAATGTAAAAAGCACATATAAATAAAATTACAAATACAGGAATATCTTACAGAAGCGGCTCAAAGGGCCAAAGCTGATAATTACAATAAAAACAGAGGTAATAACAGGTGATCAGTGTGAGTGGTACACCAGAATAAGAGTGTATACTAATAAAACAGAATTAGCCTAAGTACAACTGTAGCAAGTGCATCAAGCAAAAAACTAATAAACAAAAATAATTGTATAGATACAATCAAATAGTGAGTGAGTGCAAATGGATATAAAAATGCTAGCTACTTAATCCAGTGAGGTTAAGATATAATTAAATAAAATACACAATATGCAATAACATAAAAAATAAAATACACAATATGCAATAACATAAAAAATAAAATATAAAATATAATCCAAAAAAGTGTTCAAAAAGTTGATCAACAAATGTTAGTGAAGAACAAAAATAAGTCAATCAAAACAAAAAAATGGAAAAAATGGGTGATGAAAAGCAAGGTGAAAGTGAGGAAATTGATTCCTTCCAATGTTAGTTACTTTAACAGATCCAAATTCCTGAGTGTGGTTGCTGAAGTAGCTGATTGGATCCTAGCACCTGTCAGCTGCTCCTATGGTATCCTAAAAAGTGTCCCTGTAAAAAAAGAAATTCACAACATAGTGTATCCAATATGAGAATGAAGTAAAGATTAAAGTAATGCTTACCAATATGTCAACGCGTTTCTGCCCTCAAAAAAGGGCCTTTCTCAAGACTAGCTAATCCTAGTCTTGAGAAAGGCCCTTTTTTGAGGGCAGAAACGAGTTGACATATTGGTAAGCATTACAGGGACACTTTTTAGGATACCATAGGAGCAGCTGACAGGTGCTAGGATCCAATCAGCTACTTCAGCAACCACACTCAGGAATTTGGATCTGTTAAAGTAACTAACATTGGAAGGAATCAATTTCCTCACTTTCACCTTGCTTTTCATCACCCATTTTTTCCATTTTTTTGTTTTGATTGACTTATTTTTGTTCTTCACTAACATTTGTTGATCAACTTTTTGAACACTTTTTTGGATTATATTTTATATATTTTTTTTTATGTTATTGCATATTGTGTATTTTATTTTTTATGTTATTGCATATTGTGTATTTTATTTAATTATATCTTAACCTCACTGCATTAAGTAGCTAGCATTTTTATATCCATTTGCACTCACTCACTATTTGATTGTATCTATACAATTATTTTGCTATCCCCCTTTTTTTGCACTGCAGTGCATTTTTCTATTTTTTTGGAACACTATTTTTGTAACACTAATTTTGAACACTATTGTTTGCATTATTGTTTATTAGTTTTTTGCTTGATGCACTTGCTACAGTTGTACTTAGGCTAATTCTGTTTTATTAGTATACACTCTTATGCTGGTGTACCACTCACACTGATCACCTGTTATTACCTCTGTTTTTATTGTAATTATCAGCTCTGGCCCTTTGAGCCGCTTCTGTAAGATATTCCTGTATTTTTAATTTTATTTATATGTACTTTTTACATTTTTTATATATAGTCTTTTATTACTGATGCTTTTTAACATGGTTCATTAAATAATCTTCTTTTATCTCTCTGTGAGTATATTTATCCCTTGGCCTCTTGTTGGCGCTGTATTCACTTCTTACTACTAGTTGGCAAGTGGGCCTGGCACACACGCTGGCAGGCAGGCAACTGCAATTAGATTACACTAGCAGACTGATGTTTCACAGTCAAAAAAGTTTTTTTTTTTAATTTACACTACTGTTACAACAGATATGAGTGGTGGCACTAGTTGGCAAGTGGGCCTGGCACACACGCTGGCAGGCAGGCAACTACAATTAGATTACACTAGCAGACTGATGTTTCACAGTCAAAAAAGTTTTTTTTTTAATTTACACTACTGTTACAACAGATATTAGTGGTGGCACTAGTTGGCAAGTGGGCCTGGCACACACCCTGGCAGGCAGGCAACTGCAATTAGATTACACTAGCAGACTGATGTTTCACAGTCAAAAAAGTTTTTTTTTTAATAAATTTACACTACTGTTACAACAGATATGAGTGGTGGAACTAGTTGGCAAGTGGGCCTGGCACACACGCTGGCAGGCAGGCAACTACAATTAGATTACACTAGCAGACTGATGTTTCACAGTCAAAAAAGATTTTTTTTTTAATTTACACTACTGTTACAACAGATATGAGTGGTGGCACTAGTTGGCAAGTGGGCCTGGCACACACGCTGGCAGGCAGACAACTGCAATTAGATTACACTAGAAGACTGATGTTTCACAGTCAAAAAAGTTTTTTTTAAAAAATTTACACTACTGTTATAACAGATATGAGTGGTGGCACTAGTTTGCAAGTGGGCCTGGCACAAACGCTGGCAGGCAGGCAACTACAATTAGATTACACTAGCAGACTGATGTTTCACAGTCAAAAAAGTTTTTTTTTTTTTTAAATTTACACTACTGTTACAACAGATATGAGTGGTGGCACTAGTTGGCAAGTGGGCCTGGCACACGCGCTGGCAGGCAGGCAACTGCAATTAGATTACACTAGCAGACTGATGTTTCACAGTCAAAAAAGTTTTTTTTTAAAAAATGTACACTACTGTTACAACAGATACGCTGTGAGCCTGGCACACACACTGGCAGGCAGGCAACTGCAATTAGATTACACTAGCAGACTGATGTTTCACAGTCAAAAAAGTTATTTTTTTAAAATTTACACTACTGTTACAACAGATATGAGTGGTGGCACTAGTTGGCAAGTGGGCCTGGCACACACGCTGGCAGGCAGGCAACTACAATTAGATTACACTAGCAGACTGATGTTTCACAGTCAAAAAAGTTTTTTTTTAATAAATTTACACTACTGTTACAACAGATATGAGTGGTGGAACTAGTTGGCAAGTGGGCCTGGCACACACGCTGGCAGACAGGCAACTACAATTAGATTACACTAGCAGACTGATGTTTCACAGTCAAAAAAGTTTTTTTTTTAAATTTACACTACTGTTACAACAGATATGAGTGGTGGCACTAGTTGGCAAGTGGGCCTGGCACACACGCTGGCAGGCAGACAACTGCAATTAGATTACACTAGCAGACTGATGTTTCACAGTCAAAAAAGTTTTTTTTTTTAAATTTACACTACTTTTATAACAGATATGAGTGGTGGCACTAGTTTGCAAGTGGGCCTGGCACAAACGCTGGCAGGCAGGCAACTACAATTAGATTACACTAGCAGACTGATGTTTCACAGTCAAAAAAGTTTTTTTTTTTTTAAATTTACACTACTGTTACAACAGATATGAGTGGTGGCACTAGTTGGCAAGTGGGCCTGGCACACACGCTGGCAGGCAGGCAACTGCAATTAGATTACACTAGCAGACTGATGTTTCACAGTCAAAAAAGTTTTTTTTTTAAAAATGTACACTACTGTTACAACAGATACGCTGTGAGCCTGGCACACACACTGGCAGGCAGGCAACTGCAATTAGATTACACTAGCAGACTGATGTTTCACAGTCAAAAAAGTTTTTTTTTTTAAATTTACACTACTGTTACAACAGATATGAGTGGTGGCATTAGTTGGCAAGTGGGCCTGGCACACACGCTGGCAGGCAGGCAACTACAATTAGATTACACTAGCAGACTGATGTTTCACAGTCAAAATTACACAGACAAAAAATAAAAATAAAAAAAATTTATGTTCTAGCCCTAAAAATGGCTTTTTGGGGTGCTGCCCTTACAGCAGAGATCAGATGAGTCCTTCAGGACTGTAGTGGACACTGAATACACTAGCCTAGCAATCTATTTCCCTATAAAATCAGCAGCAGCTATACTATCCCTCCTATCAATAAGAATGCAGGATCAGAATGAATCTAAAAGGGCTGCTGTCCAGGAGCTGGGAGGGTCTAGGAGTTATTGTCTGCTGCTGATTGGCTGAAATGTGTTTGCAGAGTGTGAGATACAAGGTCAAAGTTTACTCAATGATGACGAATAGGGGGCGGATCAAACATCGCATATGTTCGCCCGCCGCGGCGAACGCGAACAAGCTATGTTCGCCGGGAACTATTCGCCGTGAACTATTCGCGACATCACTAGATATCATTAGATCTCAATATGGATATGAAACTAGAGATTCTGAAACCTTTCGTCAAATCTGGATATCTACTACCTGTGGATCCCTTGATTCCCAGTTAGTGTTTCATTACTTAAATGGCCTGGGAGGAAACTCTCTACTGACGTATTTAGTACATATGATTTAAATAAAATGATTAACCTATACCCTTTTAATAATTTTTTTTTTATTTTTTATTTTTTTTATTTTGGCACTTTGTCTTGTATTTTTTTTTTTATAAAATAGGGAATGGTAAGGGGGATTTTTTTTTTTAAGAAAACAAGTTGATAGTTACTACGCAAGATACGAGCTAAATGAAATGTCTTTTTCTGGTTCTCTAAGATTATTTTCCTGTTAAAATGACTAAGCTTTTTACTCTAGGGATTGTATCTTTTATTTTGTTTCTTTTATATGATCTCTGATCTTGCTATTTATTGATGTATTATTTTTGTTCAACTAATAAAAAAGATATAAAAAAAAAATAAGTAAATTGGAAAATTTTTAAAAATGGTATGCTCTGTCTGAATCACAAAATACTTTTTTGTATTGTAGCTACCTGTAGCTTTGAAACATTTACATTTGTTTTAATGAAAATTAATGTAAATGTTTAGCTAAAATTCAGTATTTGTTATGTTTTAAAGGGTCAAGTCAAAATAAACTTTTATGAATCAGAAAGAGCAGGCAGTTTTAAGACGCTTTCCAATTTACTTCTATTACCAAATGTTTCAGTCTTTTTTATAATAACAGTTTCTGAAGAAAAAGATCCTACTGGGCATGTGCACAAGCTCACAGGATATACATATACTAGTCTGTGATTAGCTGATGTCTGTCACATTATACAGGAGGCTGGAAAATTAGAGAAAAAATCAATTTGTCAGAAAAAAATCTACTTTTTTTGAAATTCAGAGTAGGTGTTATTGCATTGGATTTTTATTATGCCCCTGTTAATTATGTCATTCTACTGCATTAAGTGGTCCTTTAAATGAAACAAATATCAAATAATGCAGTCACTAAATAGTTGGGAAGATAAATTTCACTGAATATTCAGAACAACAATTTTGTTAAAAATGCTCTTCCTACCTTGCTCTTTCTACTGTATGTAGCAAGTGAAGTGTGATACCTGAGGATTCACTACTTGTGCTAGTGCTGGAAAAAAGCTCTTGCTACGGGTATCTAATGTTGTGTTTTTTAGCCCTAAATTGGAAGCCTTGAAGAATACCAGTTATGTCCTTGTAATAGATAATGACCTCACATTGGCCATTTCACATTAGAATATGAGCTCAATTTAACAATCCCTGGGAAGACAAGGGTGGACATCTCCAACCCTGGCTATCTGGCATCACAGCTAGTGGGCAGCAATACACTGCCATTGCACACTTCACCTAGTGTTCAATGCCACATCTTCTCCTGCAACCTATTGTACTGTCAATTTCCCCAGTGGGGGGCTGAGGGAAATGGGAAGGGAACCAGTAGATAGGTCTGAGTGGCAGTAGAATATATGTGGACATCTAAGGTGGTTTAAGGAACCACTTGCTCCAGATCATCCAGTACTTGTCCATGCGTTCAGTCACATTATAATAGCCCCTTTCCATAGAAGCTAGGTAATCTATACGTTGGGTTATCTGAACTAGAGTTGTAGCCTCTGTCTTTTTCTATGCCCTAGCAATACAGACCTTAGTAGCGATTAGGATTGCGGCTCCCAGTATTTGTTGAGATTTCTGCAAGTCCTGGATACCTATATGTAAAAGAGCCAGAGCTGGAGACATAGGAAGTAACATACCTAGGTCTGAGAGTAAAGAGAATGTCTCCCTCCACAGAAGAGCAATTTTTGGACAGGACCACCATATATGTATATCAGTACCCTTTTGTCCACATTCCCTCCAACACTGAGGAGAGGCTGTGGGATATATCTTGGACAGCTTGAGGGGAGTTAAGTACCATTTTAAGAGAACCTTAAAATATGTCTCCAGATGTGTTATGCAATGTATGGCTGATTTAGTAATCATTGTTGCATGTTCTACTTCCTCTGCGGTGATCTGGACATTCATCTCATGACCCCAAGCCTTTATCTGTCATGGTATTGCCATACTATGATCGCTAAGAAGGAGTAGGTGATGATTTGTAAGAGGTTTTATGAGTTTGTTCCCTGATTTCCACCTTTTTTTCCCAATTAGTACATTCTCTCAGATTTGTCTTGGGAAATCCCCAAGCCAGACAGTAACCCAGTATTCTATAACTTTCAAACATAATCCACCTAGGGGCCTCATCTACTTACTTCACTATTTGCTTAATTGTTAGTAACTTCTTTTGACTGTAAAGGTCCCCTATACAAGTAATGTTCCACGAGGACCATTCATGCATATGAATATCCAGAAGGCCCGTCAGCAGTCCCTGAAGACTATGAATATGTGAGGAGTGTGGAGCTATTCCCTTGTTGTGTCTGAGTAGATGCCAGGACTGGCAATTGTCAAGAATTATGTTATTCGTGAGCAGCAGATCTGGGATCCATATCAGGTCTTTTAAGTGGAGGTTCTTAGGAAGATTAGCTTCCTCAATCCGAAACCACACTGGTTTCTCTCCTGCATTGCTCCATCCAGCAATATGAGTCAACCTGGTTGTATCATGATATAGATGTATGTTGGAGAAAGCAATACCACCTTGCATATTGGTAATTGGAGAATGCAATTCGCCACTCTCTGTAACTTCCCTCTCCAGACAGACAGCGGCTCAAAATTATGTTTAATGACCTTAGTCATATCAGGACCAAGTAATACACCT
The DNA here is from genome assembly GCF_027579735.1 of Bombina bombina. NCBI lineage: Eukaryota > Metazoa > Chordata > Amphibia > Anura > Bombinatoridae > Bombina > Bombina bombina. The sequence goes on from NC_069499.1 coordinate 1,027,754,279, forward strand.
AGATGTTTTATGACTTCCGTATGCCAGGTAAAGGAAAAAACGGGTCTTGAGTTTGGTCAGGATCTCAGGGTCAATATTGATAGCTAGGGTTTCAGTTTTGAGTATATTTACTTTGTAGAAACTTATAGTCCCAAAAAATTCCAAGGTCTTGAAGACTTCTGGTATGGAGGAACTTGGATTAGTTAACAAGATGATTGGGTCATCCGCAAAAAGGGCAATCTTCTCAGATCGCTTGCCTATTGTGACCCCTTCTATTGTCTGGGAGTGTCTAATCTCTTGGGCTAGAGGTTCCATAGCCATAGCAAAAATCAGAGGCGAGAGAGGGCAACCCTGACGGGTGCCATTTGTTAAGGAGAAGGTTTTAGATCTAAAGCCCACTCCTCTAATAGTTGCAAAAGGCGCAGAATATAATGCCTGGACCATTTTGATGAATTGTGGGGAAAGCCAAATGATTTTAGGACCTGACAAATATAGTCCCATCGGACCCTGTCAAATGCTTTTTCAGCATCTAAAGACAGGACCACAACGGGGAGTCCTAGTTTAGCGGATTCGGAGAAAACCTGCAAAAGTTTGCGGGTGTTGTCAGGCCCTTGTCTACCAAAAGTAAAGCCAACTTGATCTACCTGTATAATATCAGGCAACAAGTGAACAATCCTGTTGGCTAGTAACTTAAAATAAAGCTTAACATCCAAATGTATCAGTGAAATAGGCCTGTAACTGGTACAATAGAGGGTATCCTTCCCTGGTTTGGGAATCATAATTATAGATGCTTCCAGGAACTCTCTCGAGAAACTACCCAATTGGTCCACTTCAGTAAATAGGGAGCATAGAAGGGGTGCTAAGTGCTGTCTGAATACTTTATAAAAGGAACTGGTAAAGCCATCAGGTCCAGGAGACTTATTCGGCTTGAGCTGGTTAATGACCTTATAGATTTCCTTAATAGAAATCGGGTGTAAAAGTGAGCTTCTTACTTCTTCTGAAAGCACAGGGAGCTTGAGGATATCCAGAAACCCCTGTATCCTGTCTGCAGAGGGTGTTACTAAATGTTCCACATCTGAGATATTATAAAGCTTATAATAGTAATCAGCAAAGGCATTGCCAATAGCTTCGGGCGCTAACATTTTTGAACCATTGACCTCTAGGGCCTGAATCCTGGAGTGGGCAGTTCTAGCATTTAGTTTCTGTGCAAAAAGCTCATTCGCCTTATTACCTTTATAATACATTATTTGTTTAAATTTTGCCAGATTGGCTTTGACTTTATCATGTTCAAGCTGGAGGATTTGCTGTCTAAGAATACCAATTTCATAAGATATGGAAATGGAGGGATTTTTTTTATTATTTTTCTCTAGGTTCCTTAATTTCGTAACCATTTGGCCCAAAGGGCCTCCTTTACTCTTCCGAGATCTGGCAGATTCAGAGATACAGAACCCCCTAACAAATGCCTTGAACGCCTCCCATAAAATTTGAAAAGAAGTCTGACCTGGTTTGTTAAATTGAATAAATATCAAAGGATACTGCATCATGGTCTGACCATGTACAGAAATGTATACGGGAGTTGGTGACCTCATTAAGAAGTCTGGAATCCAAAAGAAAATAATTAAGCCTGGAAAAAGATCTATGTGGATTGGAGAAAAATGTAAAGTCCCTGTCTTCAGGGTGACATGACCTCCAGACATCATACAGTTCATGTCTTGCAGACAGAGATCTAAATTTGGTTGCTGTAGAACTAGTATAGGAATCAATGGATTTACCAGAAATGAGTTTCTTATCTAGCTTAGGGTCCCATATAACATTAAAGTCACCCCCTATTACGATGTGTCCTTGTCTTACCAATTTCGCTTTGTTTTGGAAATTTGTAAGAAATTGCAACTGTTGTTGGTTCGGGGCATATAAATTAACTAGGGTGTATAGATTGCCATTGATTTAACACAGATGATGAATCTACCCTCAGGGTCCCTTTCCAAGTATATTTGATCGAATTGATGATCCTTATGTAGGAGTATCGCAACTCCTCTGGTTTTTTCAGTGTATGAAGCTGTGATAAGGTCTGGGTATAAAGACGATTTATAGAGTTGAGGTCGATATATAGTCCAATGAGTCTCTTGGACAAACAGAACGTCAACTTTAAGTCTCTTTAAGTCAACTTTAAGTCAACTTTAAGTCTCTTGCCATAAGCCATCAGCAAGCTACGCTTACCGGGTGAGTTCAAGCTCTTAGTATTTAAGGTAAGAAAACTCAAGGAGGTCTCCATAAGTGAAGGTGGGATAAAGGGGGTGAGGGGGGAGAAGAGAGACAAAAAAAAGGGGAAGGGGGGAGAATGGAAGAGGGAGAGGTAAGGGGACAAAAAACAAGAATGAAGAGAAGACTAAAGTTGAGAAATCATAGAAGAGAAGAGGTCAAAGAGATGAGAAAGTGTGATGAATCTATCCCTAGGAGTTAAATGTACTGAGAGTTAACAATATTAGGAGGAATATAGGGATTCTTAGTGATCCACAAGTTTACTTCCGTAAACTTTAATTTTTAAGGGGGGAAAACAAGGCCAGATAGATAAGGCCTCCAAATGAAACGACAGATACCGCGGAGACAGAGAATTGAATTTGTGAATTTACTTTGATAAATAAGTAATTGCTAGTAGTGAATTGGGTGTATATAGGGAAATAGAGCTAGTGCCCTCCCTTAAATAATATCTATTTGAGATCCGAAGGGGTGGGGTAAGAAATGGAAAAGATTCAGGATACTATGGGAAATATAGGAAAGTGTTTGTTGCTGATCTATATGTTCATTTCAGAAAACCAGTGAGGCAGGGCCCAACGAAAATTAGGGGCAATTGCCAACTAAGTACTAGCTACCTGTAACAACATTTAACAAATATACATGTTAATGGTCTGGACGCGGCCCATGAAAACCCTACAAGATATCACACCAATGAGTTAATTTCAGAGCTAATATCAACAACTCTTCCTAGGCCATCCGGTGGCTAAAGAGAAACTAATTTTACCTCTATGAGTTGTATAAATTAGCAGGGAAAGCAAGACATGGCTTTTGACAATACAGAGCAGAAAGATTTTAGGAAAAGCATATGTAACAAACATTAGATATATAAACATGAAAATATAATTCGAAGCATATCTAAACAATAATTGAGCATATCAGGAGGATCCTGGTTATGATGGGTATAATTGTAACAATGGGTGTCCTGTTCACTTTTACCTGGGGTAGTAGTGGCAGTTTACCATAATGGGTATACTCAATAGCAGGTGGGAACAAATAGAACAATACAGAATCAAAGGTTACACCTGTTATTAATGTGGTTCCCGAGTTGGATACGACACCACCACCTTTAAATCTTAACTGTTCATGAAAAGTGTGCGTAAACAGTTACATGCTGTCCAATCCCGCAGGGGAAACAGACCCAGTACCATAACACAACAGGTTCCTAAGTAAGAAAGTATATTGATTTTGAGAAGGTCTAAGATGGGAGTTACAAGATGATACAGAAATATCATACAGTACAAATTAGGACGCTTCTAGGGCACTGAAATACAAGCATCTCATAACAATCAATCGTAAAATAAATAGGCCTAAGTAAAACTCCAGTGATGGGGTAAATCTGTGACAGAACTGACTGTACCCATTGATTAGTAGGGCAATTAACAGAACATCTTATAGCAATTTCAATGTTACCTAAGTAAGTAATACGGGATTCCATGGGTATGATGCCATTGAGTCCTCTCCCATGCCGAGCGCAGCAGCGCTTCCCAGGAGGTAAATCAACCTAGGGGAGGCCAATTATATGGCAACATGCCGCTATGTCACGCATCGAAGGCGGAGCCAAGACCACAGCTTTATAGATGCATAAATAGTTACAAGTACCCATTATGATAAGTCTCTGGAACTATCTCTAGGCTAGACACATTTAAGTCACTTGATGAATTATTGGGACCCTAATATAATTATAACTATAAACAAAAATATACATCCTACACCTCACGATATATTTTTCGATGGGTTACTTTCCAAGCCAAGATTAACAACTCTCTCCAGGCCATCCATGGGCCAAAGGGAAACTAATATTTTCTATATTCACTGTTGAAACTAGCAAGGAAAGTAAAACATAGGTTTTGTCATTGCAGAACAGTAAATACATTGAAAAAATCATACCTAATGTAACAGACATTATATAAACAAACTTGAATGATAGCTATCTGAAAAGTAATTGAGCTCAACATGAATGAAGTTATGAGCTGTAAAAATAAAGTCTTTCCTATAGTCCCATAGAGTATTAAGTGAACATTTTACCTAGAAGACCTGCCACTGGTATTGCAAGGTACCTCCTAGAATATTTGAAACAAGGAAGGCCTATTAATGAAACAGGCCTAGAACAAAAGGATAAAGTCAACAAAGTTCAACACTTGGAGTCTATACTTATCAGATTATCCTGGAGAGGAGTCTCTGGAAGCCAAATTCCTTTTACTTGAGTGGAGGCGTTGTGGGAGAGGGTTCCATTGTTCTGCCTTTGGTCTTAGCTGTGAAGACCTTGAAGGAGAGTGGGCAGCGTGGTTATCCGACTGATCCCATTTCTTTAGAGGAGCTTCACCTCTTGCTGGGGAATCAACTGTAAAAAGAGATCCCTCTCTGTGGATAATTAACTTGGTGGGATATCCCCATCTGTATTTCAATCCTCTCGCACGTAGAGATTGGGTAAGCTGGCTGAAGGTGCTCCTTTTTTGGAGGGTAAATTGAGATAGATCTGGAAATACTTGGATATGTCGCAGATGCTCAGGGAGCTGAGGTTTGGCCAATGCTGCCCTCATAAGTTGTTCTTTATAAGTAAAAAAGTGAAACCTCGCTATTACATCTCTGGGTTTGTCTTTGGGAGCATTTCCGCCCCTTGGAATCTGATAGACCCTGTCTATCAGAATGTCATTTGGATCTGAGGGAAGGGCTAGGGAGACACATAATTTCTTGACAAATGTCTCTAATTCAGCTTGCAAAATCTCTTCAGAGATGCCCCAAAATCTAACATTAATGCGGCGTGACCTGTCCTCCAGGTCCGCCACTTTCTGTTCTATCTCTGAGACATAGTCTGCAAGGTTATGAGAATGAGCAATTATGTTCTGTTCTTCAATCGCCATGTCTTTCTGCTTACGCTCAAGTGCCTCGGTCCTTCCACCCATTTCTGCTAGGTCCTTTTTGAGGTCCGCCACTGAGGATTTAATAGTAGATGTCAAATTCTCCTGTAGGTCATTTAACCTTTTGGTCAGTGTATCAACTATATGTGAACTAGTAGAATGCTCCGTCTCCTCTTCCCTTTGCTGGGACATGGGTGATTTAGGGCTATAAGATCCCTCTTGACAGGAGTGAGGTGACACAGCACCTCTAGGGACAGTCAGGTCCTTAGGTTTAAAATGATCAGCTACAGAATTCCTAGACCTGGTTGATGTCTTACTTCTATTCTTAAAGGATTGAGACATTGCTTGTAGAATAAAAAGAAAGTCCTGTAATTGACCAGAGCAAGACAATGAGGAGAGAAAAAAGAGGGTGGGTGGAAACACTTAATTGCTGGATCTCATCCTTTAACTTAGTAAGGGTTTCTAGCTAGAGGAGGGCACCCAGACTCAGGCCTTTCTAGCCCTGCATGTTTGTTATATCTTTATCTTAGAGTAATGGAGGAGATAATTACAGTGATTCTGGAAAGGCTATATAGTTATACAAGGACGTGTTGTTCACCATCAGAGACTGTAGTGGCAGAAAAATATGTTTTTACAGGCCTATGTATGATGAGACAGACAAAAGAAAACAAGCAGTAATGGCTTCTGTTTACACTTTTAGAGCCACAGGTCTGATGCAGGAAAAAACAATACAGAATAGTCTATTCCACTTTATCCAAGAAGTGACCTGCATAGGCTCAAAGTTGCTGTTAGGCAAAATCTAGCAATCCAGAGCTAAGTGTTCCCTGAAAGTTATGAAAGCTGATTGTTACTCACAGCCTGCCACGTTGGATCTTTCTGAGGTTTGCTCTCTGTAAGCTCTGTCTGAGGATTGGTAACTGTCTGCCCTGCTTTCTCTTTCAGGGCTGATTGTGAGCAGGTATCCCCGGTCAAAGAATCTTGCAGCTGGTGGCAATGCAAACTTCAATCCTGGCCGGTTACAAGTACCGCTACAGGCCACAGCCGTGGCCTTTCCTGAGGATTCCTCCGGGTTCTCCCAAGAGGCCTATCTCGTCACTCGCAATTTCCTCTCAGATCAGATAGATTATGGCTCTAGGTGTCTCCTCCAACTACCCTACGGCTTTTGTGGGCAAATTTGGCAGGTTTTAAAGAAGTAAATCAAGTTATTTTAATTGTTTTTTGCAGAGCTCTGTTAGGCCGTAGGCTCCGCCCTACCAGATTTTTTTTATTGCACATAAAATGACCCTTTCTGAAGCAAATCTCCATTTTTTTCAACTTTATTTTTAAAACATCTACTGTGTGGTACTGCTCCAAGAGTAGCACACAAGAATGATAACTGCGCTGTAATATGTCACTAAAAGCTAATTCACTAAAGGATTTATATTTTTATCTCAATGATTTTATATCATGCTTAAAAGTAATTTTGTATGGACATCTAGTTTTCAATATGTGGCCATTTTGCCATATTATATACTGTATGCTACTAATTATTTCTATTTTGTACCTCCTTGTAATGATGTATGTTTAATGCATTACTTATATGACAGGGAGTCATTTAAAATCAATATATTTAATTTATACATATTTTAAATTTAGCTTAGAGGAGTCATTATTTCCAATGAGTTCTCAAGATGTACTGAAGGAAATAGAATATTCTGGTAGATTTGGAAAGTGAACAAGCTTATTGGGGAATAGGTAATTGTGTTTGAGACAATTTATTTTCAAACCTTTGACGTAATTAATTGTTGTTTGCTTATTTTATACTTATGTTTGAAGATGGTTGTTGATCCAGGACATAGCATGATGCCAGTAGCGTCTAAGTAGAAAATTATATAACACAAACTTCCCAAAAGTAAAACATAGTTTACATACTAGGATTGCAACCCTGGCCATGTTAATCTGGACAGTTATGCGTTACACATGCTGCTGAGTATGCAGGGAGGAACATTACAAGTGCTGTCCAGCAGAACTATTCATATGGTATCCAGAGGCACAATATATTTTCCTCCCTGCACATAATGAAACAAATAAAAGAGAAAAATAACAGTGGTGAATTAAAATACTCATAATATTAAACCATATGATACCTAAAAATAAAGGAAGAAGAGGACCAAACTATATCAAACAGTGATATCATGGATTTGAAATGCAGATAATGCAACAAATTAACTACTGTACAAATACTGAGTCTCTGCACCTAAAGGTTCATAAAATCTGTGAAAGTGTTCTTAATATGAGTTCCTGTGAGGTAAAATCTGATTCTCAGATCAAGTGTCAGAGTCTATCAAAACGACCCCACCTTGGGATCAATTTTCTTACCGGGTGTGGTGCCGGAGGGGGTCGGCTCACTTCTGATCCGGTGCATAGGAAGTCGGTCCACAGGAGATTCTCACTGGGTGCAGCTATCTTTACAGGCTGTTAAGCACATCGGCTATCCACCCTGCTTCCTGTGAGTAGCTCACTCTCTCTCTCTCTCTACCCTCCAGCCCGTTCTGATCATGTAACTTACCACCTCCGCCACTCGTTCTCTTGCACCCGGTAAAGAAACTCTCCCCTCAGATGCTTTTGCGGTCCGCTGTGCTCACGCTTCACCAGAATGCAAAGGTATGACAAATGATGAGGGGTACCAGCCAGGATAAATCCGTAAAACTTAACTTTTTTTTACAAGTGAGTGCGTACATACAAATTTCAAACTCTCAGATACATAGATGGCAACTGTAGAATTCAGCAAGTACATGAGTAGTTATAACAGGCGGTACAGTAGCACTCTGAGTCAAAATCTAGATCCATCCTTCCCTGTCCTCTTTTCCTCCTCCCCTAGTGGGGGTACATTATCTATTTTACTATAACACCAAACAATATCTATTTAACCGTTATGAACTATTCAACCAGTTATAGGCTGTGTCTTCGGAGTGGCTTGTAGTAATCTTATTGTATGCTCTATGGTATGAGAGGAAAAAAAAAAAAAAGGGTAAGAGAAAAGAAAGGGGGGGAAGAAGAAGAGGGGAAGGTTGTAGGGGACCGGATCCAGGATCCACTTGCTAGTGTTTATATGGTAATGTTATCCCTCCCCCCACCGCTATGTGGTTGATACAAGAATCCCCACTCCCCCCTCAAGGATGCTGTCAGCATGTACTCAGTATGTGCAAAAGGGATTAAAATTTGTCTCTGGGAGTCAAGGCTCAGTGATACAATGTACCGTCTCCATTTGTTTATGAATTGTTTGAGTCTCCTATTGGTGTCCACTTGTTTGTGTAAGCGATGTCTGAATGAGCTAAAGCTAGGAGCAGAGTCCTCCGTCCAGACTTCCAGAATGACCTTCCTATCTTTGAAATGGTGGTCACGCCACTCCAAGAAGCATATCTGTTCCAATTCTAGTTGGGCCCCTAGCTTAATGACCCTCGCAATCCAGAAGGCAATCTTACCCCAAAATTGGTTAACTTTTGGACAGGTGTAGAAAAAGTGGAGGAAATACGGATCACTCAATTTGCACTTGCTACATTCATTCATCGTTCCAGCTCTCCACTTAGCTAACCTTCGAGGTATAATGTAATCCCTGTGTAACATTCTAATCTGAGATTCTCTTAGGGACATGGACAAAGTCGCTCTTCGAGCACTCACCACACTCTGCTGGATTAGCTCCTCAAGGTCATCCCTCTCCACACTTCTGGTCCACTTACCCACCAACAGGATTAAGTTTTTAGATTCAATGTGACTTAAAAGCGTTCTATATATTCCCGAGATGGTGAAGTTGCCCAGTTTAAATGAGGACACCGTCATGGCAAATGCATGTGGTTCCCAGAATTGTGGATCTCCTCTCATCAGTTGGTCAATATAATGCCTCAATTGTAGATAGGCATAGAAGTGGGCACGTGGTAGCCCAAATTGGGCCTGGAGGTCAGTGAAAGATTTAATGCATTTTCTAGAAAGGTCCAGAGCATCTCCAACATAACATAACCCCCTGGAGTCCCACAGGACAAAGGGAGAGGAGTCTGTTCCTGGGGGGAAGCCAGGATTGTTTCGCAATGGGATCATTCTCGGCGCCACACAGCAGCGACCAATGTGTCTGAGGGCTAGTTGCCAAGCCCTCAGTGTGTCCTTATAGAGAAAGCTATCCTTAAGCGTCGCATGAGGACTACTGGACCCGACGAAGGGCAGGACCGGGAGGCAGAGCCCCCCCAGGGCCTGTCCCTCTAATTCAGGGGAGTAGAAGTGCATCATTTTTAGTTGCCAATCAATCATGAGGCGGCTAAGTGATGCCCAGTTATACAGCTTTAGATTGGGTAGGCCCAGCCCCCCGCTTGAGGGATGTGCATACAATTTCGCCAGAGCTATTCTCGGCCTACCTCCCCTCCACAAGAATTTTGAAAGGGCCCGATTGTACACCGCCATATCCTTCCTAGTAATTAGGAATGGGAGTATTAGCAGTGGGTATAGCAGTCATGGTATAATTACCATCTTGACTAGATTTATGCGCCCGGAAAGGGAGACTGGCAGGTTCCTCCAACCCTCCATCGTACTCGCAGCATCACGACACGCTTGCGTTATATTATTGTGGTATAAGGCTTGACTGGAGGAGGACAAATGAATACCCAAGTAGGTCAAGGTGGGTCTAGCCTCCTGAAATGGGTAGGAGAACAGTTGGTTTTTACGCTTCCGGAGCCACAGAATTTCCAACTTGGTTTCGTTTACTCTGTAGCCTGAGAAAGACCAGAAAGCTTCAAATGTCGCCAATATCTTTGGGATATATTTCGCTGGGTGCTCTACAAACAAGAGCATGTCATCCGCATACAAAGCGAGGTGTAGTCTCTCCTTTCCAAGCAGAATGCCTGGGTATGTCGAGCGCAGCTTAATGGCCAATGGTTCTAAGGCCATGTTAAAGAGGAGGGGGGATAGAGGAAAACTTAACTTTTATTTGCTAAGACATCAGGGTTAAAACAAAAGCAAAAATTGTATAGCACCATATCTAGAAGAGGAGGAAGGTGCAGATCTTACTGCTAACGCGTTTCGGCATTAGCCGTAATCATAGCATGCTATGATGTTTAAACCCTGCTGTCTTGGCAAATTAAAGTTAAGTTACGGATGTATCATGGCTGATGCTCTTCATCATTTCTTATACATTAACAAATGAAATACAAAGTATACCATTGACAAAATTAGTCTATCCCTTGACATACACTTTGAGTGTTATTTTTTCATATTTTTTTATTAAGGTTTTCAAGCATATTACAATAGATGAAAAACAACAATGCATTTTCCTCAAAGACATATAAAGAGACAGATATATGAGTATAATCATACTAACAATATAAAACAATTAATGTGCAACTTATAATATTGTAATATAAATATTCAAGAGTTCAAATTATTTAAAGCCTTGCTCTATGTAGCCTCTATATAAAGCTTCTAAAAGTTACAACCTCCTTTTTTAATAGCATAGAAGAGGGTCTACAATTAATAAACTTGTAAAACAAACTGGTTAATTATGATATCTAAGGGATAGATTACACAACATTGGTAAAAATAGGTTGGAAAATCTATTTTTTTATTTTGTTTTGCTGAGTAACAAGTCAATATTTACTTACTTATTACATGACACTTGTAAGTAAAATCCATTGCTCTTGCTACATACTTGTGGTCATAGGTAGCCGCTTACTACTTAAAGGGACAATAAACACCAGAATTGTTGTTGTTTAAAAAGGTAGATAATCCCTTTATTACCCTTTCCCTAATTTTGCATAACCAACACAGTTATAATAATATACTTTTTACCTCTGTGATTACCTTGTATTTAAGCCTCTGCAGACGGCCCCCTTATTTCAGTTCTTTTGACAGACTTGCATTTTTAGACAATAAGTGCTGACTCCTAGGAGCTTCACGTGCCTGAGCTCAATGTTATCTATATGAAACACATGAATTAACGCCCACTAGTGGTGAAAAACTGTCAAAATGCTTTCACATTAGAGGCAGTCTTCAAAGTCTAAGAAATGATCATGTGAACCTCCTAGATTTAGCGTTCAACTAAGAATACCAAGAGAACATAGCAAAATTGGTGATAAAAGTAAATTGGAAAGTTGTTTAAAATTACATGCCCTATTTAAATCATGAAAGTTTGTTTTTACTTTACTGTCCCTTTAATACAAATTTCTAGGGATGTGTAGTGTCAAGGAGCTCTGGTGGCATATTTTGCTTCCATAACCATAGCAACAGCTTCAGTTGCCACAAGTCCATCAGTTAGAGTTGGAGTGGGGTAGCTACAGGAGCAAAGTTTATCTAGTCCATTGAACCTCTCATTAATTGTCCACCACAATAAAATACCAAATGTTGAGTAATTGATTTTTGGAATTAGAGTTGGAGTGGGGTAGCTACCGACGCAAAGTAGCTGTTGAAGTTTTAAATGATTGGTTTTTCCTTCCCTTGTTTTTTTGTAAGTTTGAATAAATAATGAATGTATTTATATTTATTAAAAAGAGAAGAATTTTATTATACAAATACATCTCAAAAATCTTAAAATAATTAATAAATAATTTATTCACATATCACACAAATATATATTAAAAAGTACATTGCAAACACTATTCATATATTGTATTATTTTAAAACTATAAGTATATTTTACCAATGCTCTAGATGTGTAATCTCCTCTGTATGAATTCATCACAATAGTGACAAAAAAATTGATTTTCAATTTGTTTTAAAAAAAGTTAACATCTGAAAGAATGCACCAGCAAAATTGAAAGAAAACGAAAAAATTCTGTCGGAAATTGTCAGTATTTATAAGTTTTGTGTATTTTTTAGGGGTTAATACATTAGTGGGCTCTCCAGAGCACATTAAAGGGATATGAAACCCATTTTTTTACTTTTGTGATGCAGATAGAGCAGGCAATTTTAAACACTTTTCTAATTTACTTATTTTATCATTTTTTCTTAATTTTCTTGGTATCTTTTGTTGAAAAACAGGGATGTCTGCTTAGGAGCCGGCCCATTTTCAAAGCACTATATTTGCAAGAGCACTAGATGGTAGAACTATTTCTTTCCATGTAGTGCTCCAGATGTCTACCTAGGTATCTCTTAACCACAGAGGGGCTGATTTAACAATGTCCGCTGCACATAGATAAATGCTGACAGCATACGCTGTTGGCATTTATCATTTCACAAGCATTTCTTGCAAAATGCTTTTGCTATACTGCCCCCGGCAGATTTGCTGGCCAATAGGCCGCTAGCAGGGGTTGTCAATCTAGGGATGGGCAAATGTTTCTAAAAATTCGAAATTTAAAACGAATTTTGATACATTCGTTCGTTCGAATCGAATTTCGAATGTTTATATAACATTCTAACATTCTATTTTCGAATTTTCGTTTTTCGAATTTTTCAATAAAATTCGAAAATATTCGTTCGAATAATAGAATGTTTAGCTATGTATTCATTCAATTTAGAAATGTAATATTCGAATTCGAATGTGACATTCAAATTTGAAATAATATTTCTAGTCTACAACTGTGTTTAATAAATGTAATATTCGAATTCGAATGCTACATTCGAATTCGAATGCTACATTCGAATTCGAATGTCATTTTCGAATTTGAAATAGTATTTCTAGTCTAATACTGTGTTTTAAATGTGACATTCGAATTCAAAATAGTATGTCTAGTCAAATACTGTGTTTTATAAATGTAATATTCGAATATGAATGTGACATTAGATTCGAATGTGCTATTCGATTCGAATGTGACATTCGAAATAGAATTTCTAGTCTACAATTGTGCTTTATAAATGTAATATTCAAATTCGAATGTGATATTCGAATGTAACATTCAAATTCGAATGTGACATTCGAATTCGAATGTGACATTCGAAAACTGTAAATAACATTCGAAAATCAATTTTTTAAGAATATTCGTTCATATCAACATTCTATTATGTAAATTGAATTTCTACAATAACATTCATTCTAACATTCAAATTCATATATAAACACATTTGCCCATCCCTATGTCAATCAACCTGATCATATCAGATCAGACTGATTGCTGTCTGCTGCCTCAGAGGTGGCGGACGAGTTAAGGAGCAGCGGTCTTAAGACCACTGCTTCTTAACTCCTGTTTCCGGTGAGCCTGAAGGCTGATGCGGAAACAGATACATTCATCTGCATTCGAACCTTAATAAACCGGCCCCAGAATATCATGGGAATTAAGCAAATTTACTAATAGAAGTACATTGGACACTTTTTAAAAATGGTATGCTCTGTCTGAATCACAAAATACTTTCTTGTATTGTAGCTACCTGTAGCTTTGAAACATTTACATTTGTTTTAATGAAAATTAATGTAAATGTTTAGCTAAAATTCAGTATTCGTTTTGTTTAAAAGGGTCAATTCAAAATAAACTTTTATGAATCAGAAAGAGCAGGCAGTTTTACGACTCTTTCCAATTTACTTCTATTATTCAGTCTTTTTATATTTATACTTTCTAGTGGAGGCTGGAAAATTAGAGAAAAAATAAATTTGTCAGAAAAAATCTACTTTTTTTGAAATTCAGAGTAGGTGTTATTGCATTGGCTTTTTATTATGCCCCTGTTAATTATGTCA